>NW_026022521.1:36739-215276 GCF_019186545.1 Solanum stenotomum | reverse complement strand
AAATAGGAAATGCAATACAAGAAAATGTAACTATAGGTATAATTCATGTCAAAGACTATTTTAAATTTCTAATATAGATGAAAAGGTATTGTTATAAGTTTTTAGTGGCTAATTTGCTTTTGAGGAATATCTAATTTCTTGTTGTGAATCACTAAAAGTTCAGTCATGACAGTTTCTTAACAACTACTGTATCACTTTGTCAATTATATTTATTGTCTATTGTCGTGGTCTTAAAGACACAGTTCATCAGTGAAGATGTGCACGTCTTAGGACCTTGATACCTACACCAAAGCGACAACTAAGCGAGCAAATAACACAATCTGGGATTCATCAAGTTTCAGGGCTAAATTTACTTAAAGCAAACTTTTAATAACACTGATATATAGAAAGTAGAGAGTTCCCAGAATGGTTTTCGGCAAACATGCTGGAAAGTTACTAGGAGGGTTTTGATTGTAGAAACTTGTTGGAAAAGTTTTTGTTGCCTGATCTCACTGAAAATGTTTCAGCTGTTAGATCATGTGAGACAAATTTCTAGTAGCCAAATATTTTCGAAATAGTGGTTGGGAAAATGCAGGTGCTTTTGTAATAGTTATCCAAGAGAGGTGTTGTGCCACTGAAGAAGAAACACGAGAAAAAAGTGTGGTTACGGCGATACAAAGGAACTAAGAATACTTGAATTAAGAAAAAAGATATGATGTAAAATCATGTCAATCCAAGTTCAGAAACCATTCTAAATTTCTGCTGCAGAGGCAAAGATATGGTTTTTAGTTTTAGAGTCAGATTTTGCGACAGTTTTCTAAATTTCAAACTTGTAATTCCTAATCACTAATATAAGTATCCATAGTGCATTAACTGTGACAACCATTTCCAGTTCAGTTCTATTCAAGATAGAGCACCACGTAAGCAAGGTGGAGCACTCAATACCTACACTCCACCTAGTCTCTCAGCTTAATATTCCTCAAAGCATGCCCTTAACAATACTGATGGTGACTTGGATGGAAAGGGGAAAGGGTGAAGCTGATGGGTGTGGCTGAAGATTGGGTTGGAAAAGATGGAGGCTGATTGTCTAAGTATCATTGTTCTTTTCGCTATAGTTGTTACATTACTACTTTGATGAGTCCTCTTGAAGGGTTGTCTCTTTTCCTTCTTTCTTGTGGTCTATTTTTTCATCTTTCTTTAACTTTGCCTCTAGAAGTATTAGGATAGTCATGTGAGGCTATTTTTTGACTGGAAAAGTTTTCTGAATTGGTTGTTGTGAGTGTAAGGACTAACTTCATAAAATAAGGATCCGATTGGCACAATTTAGGGACTAGATCACAACATCACTCCTACATTTGAGACCCAAAATGTGATTAGTCTAAACTCTAAACTCAAAATGACGTTGGTCTGCGAAGGAGAAAGTTTGGCTGATAACCAGTGAAAGCAGAAGTGGGTACATTTCTTGATAGGATCATTTCCACCTCCCCAGTGAGTCACTTAGGGATGGCAATGGAGCGGGGGCGGGGTGGTTTAACTTAACCTACAAAATATTTAATCCACCCCGTCCCGCATAGCAACTTTTTTCATTTTCAACCCGCCCCGTATAATTTTTTTAATATTTTCTTTTTCTAGTTAAGTCTGATATTTAAAAATAAAATTTATAAAAATAAATTCATTTTTTCATTACGTTTTATTAATTTAATAGAAAATAACTTAAAAATTTATTTTTTAGAGGTCAATTGGGAAACATGTAACAAATTGTATTATTTCTTATTGAGCCTTTTTCAATTACTATCTTGAATACTTTAGTATCTTTAAACAAATTATCTTAATAAATAATGCTCTATCACTCTTATAGCATGTAAAGAGTTAAAATTAAGTTTGAACCGATAAAAAATCACATATACCCGCAACCTGCCCCACTCCGCATTAGTTTTAAAAANCCTAGAGTTACTATATAAATCTTAGTTTTGTTGGACAACATGTATGTGTATTAGTGCTTGCAATGCATGGTAGTATGCAATACTGGTCTAAAATTCCAGGGAACTAAATTTGCCTCAATGTTTACAGTTCTTTCACAATATTGCAACACATTGCCATATGGGGAAATCTTGTTGCTTTTTATGTCATCAATTGGATTGTCAGTGCCTTCCCATCCTCCGGCCTGTATACAATAATGTTTCGCTTATGTAGACAACCGTCATACTGGATTACTATGTTTGTAAGTAAACTTTTTCTATCTTCTTTTTCATGTAGTGTTCAAATCCTTTATTGGTATCACGATGTTTTCAAAGTGATTATCTATTGTTTACAGTTCAAAAGTTTTTTTATTTTGCAAGTAATTGAGACGTTATATAACTCAATGGTTCATACTTCTGAATTTGAAGCTCTCTTTGGATTGGGTTTTATTTTTATAACCCTGACGAATATGCTTAAGAAAAAAACAGTCAGGTAGTCGAGATAATGCTTCAGAATAGTAGTCCATCCAGTTTTTTTATAGTAGAATATGACTGGGCAGAAAGATTTAGGAGATGACTTACTATTACATCGGCAGTTGGAAGAAAAAATTGTAGTTGGGTACTTTGTTTGATTGGAGAAACATTACCTAAGAGTTGATTTCAAATTTTGCATGAACAAATTCTTTAACACTTCAAAATGTAATTAATAGGCCCAAGTTTAAAATAATTTAATTTCTGAAAAGAATGTGTCATGTTAGTTGGGATAGGTATAGTTAGCCTTCAGATTGTTCTGGCATGGTATTATTCTATTCATCATCTTTCCTTGTTGATCCAAAAATATGTTAGTATAATTAGGCAATTCACGAATAGTGATGCTGCGATTTTGTAAATCGTTGTTGTTTAAATATCGATCCGTTGTAGTAGATCACCATTGCTAGAAAGTGTAATACCTTCTGAAAGTCAATTCTCCTGCGAATTGATTACAAATTGACTGAAAAGTGTTCTATAAATTACTCATTTCTATATGCTAAACGGCTAAAAGTTATAAAGTGCTTCTAATTGTTATATTTTGTTGCATCTAATTAGATGGGATGCTCCTTTTATTTAGCCCTTTATTTTTACAGGAGGAAATAGTTTTGTGATTCCCTCTTTTAGTGAATCATACTACAACAGAACTAATCTGGCTTACCTTCCCATTTCAGATCATTGTAGCAGCTGGCATGGGTCCAGTGCTAGCTTTGAAGTACTTCAGGTATACCTACAGATCTAGTAAAATTAACATACTTCAGCAAGCCGAGCGTATGGGAGGACCTATATTGTCCCTGGGTAATATAGAACCTCAACCGAGATCTTTGGATAAAGATGTTTCACCTTTATCAATTTCTCAACCCAAGAACCGTACGTCAGTCTATGAACCACTGCTCTCAGATTCTCCTAGTGCTACAAGACGTTCTTTTGGACCTGGGGCTCCATTTGATTTCTTTCAGTCCCAAGCCCGATTATCTTCAAATTATACGAGAAACTGCAAGGACAACTAATATTAACAGTTCATCTGGAAAGACATGTGGAATTATGCATATCACATGTAGAAAATATACTACACTGAGGACACTAACTGCTGATCCGTTCTTTTCACCTGGCTAATCTATTTTCTATATTGCGCGTGTTAGAGTTGCATCAAGCTGGCAATATCATGCTCAGGGGTCACTGTATTTTGGAAGCTTATGCTGTAAAAATCAGGACGGATTACTGTTCCCAGGGTATGAAGATGCAATAACCTAGCGCGATATTGATTCTTGTTTATTGGAGGAAACAGTGAACATTTCACAGATTCTGACACCCCATTTTCAGGGTGATATTAATTTACATAATCTACTCAATTAGAGTGGAGTCAGAGAGATCTATCCATCACAAAAATATACCCAGCATCATTTTCACATATTTATTTCTTACGTGTTGATGCTATTGACTAGATCTGTAAAAATATTAAGGACAGCGATGGGCTGGGAACTTCGATTTTAGAAACGAAGTTCCTGTACATCAATTGCAGTGATGTTTATAAGTCAGATTGGAAATGGTAATGCTGACATAAAGATCTTTAGCAGTTGTTGAAATGTTTTTATCTTTGCATAGATATTTCGTGTGACCGATGGGTGATCTTTGTGGACATTACACTAAACTATATAACAAGGATGGAAAGTCAATATAGACGTAATGACAAGAAATGTTGAATGTTGTATTTGTTATTGCTACCATTTTTGTAGAATAAGTAGTTTAATTATGGAACACTTCGTTTTTTTAGTTCCAATAAGAGTTCGATACATTATTTATGCGGATATTTAAAGCTTGATGATAATTAAAATTTATGGATGCTTTTATTTGTTATAAAATAGCAGAAATGGAAGGTGAAAGTGTGAGAGAATTTATAGTAGCGTTTTTTTTTTAATGTAGAGTATAATATTAGCTATACAGGTGGATATAATAGCTACTTCTTATGCACATACATTCAAACGGTAATATTTCACGATACTACCTCATGGACCATTAAAAGAACCAATGAGAAAATTCTATTGAAAAAAAGGGGTAAATTTCATATATGGCAAACAGATTTAAGCAAATAACGTTTCATAACTATAGTTTATCTAATTACGTTCCATGACTATAGTTTAGAGTTTAGAGGGCAAATGTAACACCCCTTACGTTTTAGAGGGACTGACTCGTTAAATTGAAGCCAAAAATCATTTCCCTCCACTTCACGTTGTTTTGTGATGAGTTATTAGTTAGGAGAACAAACATTCAAATGGGATATATAGAGGTGATTAAAGAATTAAATTAAAGTTGGCCAAAGGGAGCTTGGTAACAAAAAATCAATTTTGAAGGTTCTGTTTTCGGGAAGTATTTCAAATGGTCTCATATATAGTCTGATTTGGGGTGACCATATCTTCTACGAGTTAGAGGGTCTATAACCTATTAAATTAAAGGTATGAATTTAGTTTCTAATGCATTGAATTGTTCGCCAATATGATTGAAAGATATTCACGTTTTCATAAATATTGTGCATGGCAGGTCAAGATAGGCCCAAGTCAGTGCTCAGTGGAATGGAGGTATATCTAATAATATGCATCATTGATTTGTTTCATTGAAAATCTTAGGGAAATTAAAATGGACAGAATTTTAATTAAGAAATAAAAAGTAATGTATATTTTATTACCTTTAGTGATAATATCACTTGGTATTTTGAAGACACATTTGAGTCACGTTTACCATTTTCATGAATGTTGAGGTTGACATTACTTTATAGCGAAGAAATTTGCCAAATTATCACTTGAACAAACTTTTTAATTTGGTTGAACAACTCAAGAAATATAACCATAAAAGCTCATAGGTTGGTTTGTCTAGGATGATGCCACGTGTCCCTTCGTTTGGGTTAAGGGTAGAGGCGGAGCTAAGGTTAGGAGTTTGGGGGTTCTAAATCAATTTTGTTTGAGGGTACACATGTTCATATACGTCTATTTATTTAATTTTCTAATACAAATATAGGGTCTATGAAAAAGCTAGTGGGTTCGTCCGAACCCATGGACCCCCACCTAGCTCCGCCTCGGTTAAGGGTATACACAACCTAAAAAATTAACAGCAAGGTTGTATACATACGTAAAGTATAACGAAGGATATACACATACCATTTATGATAGCTTGGGAGTATATTTGTCCTTTTTCCCTAAAGTTTATTATTCTTACCTTTCTCTATTTTCAATTTAGGCATATCGATTTAAGTTCTAACACTAAAATATTTTTTTTTCTTTCATATGTAGTTGTTTGTTCAAAGTTTTATATTAATATCAAGATCCTTCACTTTCATTACATTGATGTGGATTGCCTCGTGAAATAGCAATAGAGTTTTTTTTAGATATTTGTAATTCGTAGTCTAATTAGGCAACATCTTGCTTCGAACATAGGAGTTGCTAAGNTTAGAGTAATACACTATCAAAAATATAAATTAATAGTCGAAAAAATTCAACAAAGTGACTTACAATTTTTCTTTTGTTTGTTTCTTCTTAAATATTCAAGTATTACATAAACATATTAAAGTAGGGTTATACCAAGTTATCAGTTTCTTCTATCAGATTTTATGGTTCTAATTCTTATCTTTATGTAAAGTTTGTCAACTTATTACTTATAGTATTATGTTAACAATTTATATAATGATTGCCTCAGTAAAAGAATATTTTTCAATGTTGAATTGATAAAATATTACTTAAAATTAATAATTAAAAACGATATTAAAAAAAATCATTTTAAGAAAAGATATCAAGTAATAATTTTAAAAAAATAAACAACTATATTTGATATTTATATAAATTTTAGGCCTCACTTAAATTTTGTTTTAGGCCTCAAATTACGTTGAGCCGCCCATGATTAAATGAGAAATTCTTCAAGAAGTTATGTAGAGACATTCTATATTGATGAATAGAGCACTCACGCTACATGAATTAGGCATACATGTTTTACCGTCCATTTTAGTGGAGGGGCGTGAATTCAATGCTGAGTAAACAAACATTAGTTTTCAAGGAATTCAATGCCGAGTTTGATGGAGATCAAATTATTGTTCATGTACCTTTATCCTTGGGATTATGAAATTTTGGAAAGGAAAGAAAAAATTATCTAATTTCACTAAGGATTAATTAGATAATCGAAAACACATTATCTTTAATACTATTCGAAATACACGTGCAACACAAATGTCAAGATAATTGTACTTCTGATACAATGAAGAAAAAAGATTTTTTTTTTCATTCCATCAAAAAAAGAAGTCACGAGAAATTATACACAACATATTTTACTTTTATGATAGATTATGACTTGCACGTGTGAAAGATAGATACAGACATCATAGACTGCATTTCTATAGTTTCCATTAATATGTGAACTTTTTGATCAATTTTTAAAAATTTAAAAGACTGATTTAGTAAAGCATACAACATTATTAGACCCTATAAAAATAGCCATTATTGTCCTAACAATTTCACTATACATTGGTCTTTCCACCTATTTTTCTCATCTTTCATCTAACTCATGGTCGCAACTGATTCCTTACATGCATTTTTATGTGTACTTATTTATCCAAAGTTTTATCTTAATAGAATTGATATTATTTTATCATATTGCATATAACAAAACTCGATGTACACGTGCAACACAAGTGTCATTCAGGATATTATGTCATTGTCATGGGTCCTTCACTTTCATTACATCTATGTGAATTGCCTCGTGAAATAGCATTAGAACTTTTTCAAATATTACTAATTCGTAGCCTAATTAGACAACGTCTTATTTCGAACATAGGAGTTTCTAAGAGTAAAATTCAAGAACAATAGCCGATTAAATGGAAACTCCTTCAAGAAGTTATGCAGTGTATTGCTGAATAGAGCACCCACGCTACATAAATTAGGCATATAGACTTTCCAACCCATTTTAGTGGAGGAGTGCGCTATTTATTTACATCCATTAGTTTGCAAGGAATTCAATACCGAGTTTGATGGAGATCAAATGATTGCTCATATACCTATATCCTTGGGATTATGAAATTTTTGAAAGGAATGAAAAAATAATCTACTTTCATTAAGGATTTATTAGATAATTGAAAAAGAGATAATTGTACTTCTTAAAAAAAGGGAAGGAAAAAGAAAATTGATTTATTCATTCTGACAAAAAATGAAGTCAAGAGTAATTATACACAACATATTTAAGAAGCTACCTTTGCTATCAGATCTTTCAGTACATCGCTCAAGAGACTTGAAGAAGATGATATGTTGTCTTTTTGGAGCTCTCTATAACATATGAGAATATTGATTTTTTCTTTCCTTTTCTGATTTAGTAGGAGCTTACCTTCTTTTTTCTTTTTCTTTTTTGTGTTTGGCCATTCCTTCTATAAAATAAAAAAAAAGAACTCAATAATATTTATAATCAATATTTACTTTTTAGTTTTAAGGCAAGATGAAGAGAAGATTCATTTAGCCGGTCTTTAACTTGTTTGGGACTGAGGCATTTGATTGTTGTTGTTGTTGCTTACTTTTGAAGGCAACACAGAGGCTTTCCAAGTAAGGCAAAGAAATGGTAAACAAATGGGGCAGAAATCATCAACAGTTCTCCTGATTCTATGCAAATAAAGTAGAATAGACACTGTTCATTTCATTTACACCAAAGACAGAAGGATGAAGAAGTTCAAAAAACTTCTTGCCCACTTCTATTATGGAACATCCAAAACTTCAACATGGCCATGACAACGAATTCTACTTGTGTAGGAGAAAGCGCGGATAAAGAGAATAAAAAGAGCTCCTCAAAAAGATAATCAGCATAAGCGTGTAAAAGAACTAACCGGCTAGCTATATCAACTCTTCTTAGATTTCACCGATACTCCTTTGTACATTGTTACTTTGTCCTTCAATGCATCGCGCCTAGGACGAGCTATTTTGTTGTTAGGATCAAAAAGAAGTACCTCTTCAAATGCATTTAGAGCAGATGTTAAGTCTTTGGTTTTCTCATACGCATCACCAAGGTTGTTCCATGCCGTGACATAACCAGGTTGAACTTTTACAGCATTCTCAAACTGAGCAATTCCTTTGTCAATTTTCCCATCAAGTACATAACTGACACCAAGGGCATTGTAAACCTGTAAAGATGCCCAAAATTTAAGGGAAGGGAGCAGAATACAGAACTCAGATACCTGAAAAGATTTGGTATGCAACAGCAAAAAAATATTGGCGAGTAATAATTCTAAAACTGTCCAAGATGATTCTTTAGAAATACTTTCTTTTGAAGTCGTAGTTCTCTGTATTGGTTAAATTTCATTTAACAGAGATTTGCTTAACATTCTCAGACTATGCCATGATGCAAGCTTCCTAGTTAGATGTTCAATCAGCTCCACAGTATTTGGAGTTCCGTTGTGCATATTACGGAATCCTGGACAACATGATCTGTCCCCTAACCTCCATGGCTCCATCAACCAAAAAAATAAAAAGAATAAGACTGGAACATCAAGCTTATTTCTACCACGATCAGTCAACCTCATTTCTTCTAGGCATAATCCTGATTTCCTCAAGAGTACACCAGAAGATTATTCTGTTCTTTTAGTCCAGTGATGTAGGCCCAATGTTGGGATCCCATGTTATGCATCCCCATGTTAATGCCATCTCGACGCTCCAAATATATAATCATGGGTTATTGTCTTCTTATATGATCTTAAACAACCTTCACTTCATGAACTAGCTTTTGAGGTCCATTTTCTAGATTTTGATCAAGAAATAATTTGTTAGCTGGGAATTTCAGCAGTTTCTAGAAGGCTTTTGAGCTTCTGCTTTTTTTTTTTGGCTGTAAGTTATTTGATCCAGGGTAAAAGAGATTCTTCACATGTTCATCTGGATAAATGTGCATTCACTTGTATCGAAAATTTATATATGAAATGAGAATTGTTATAGAGAAGGTCCTATATATAAAATTATAAATGATAAATGGAAAAGAAATTGTTGAAGAGAAGTTCATACTTGGGCAAGATCCTGATCATCTCCATCCCACTTTTCTACTGCCTGAAGAAGGAACTTGGTAGCAGCTGGGTAGAATTTTCTCCTCAACATCACAGCTCCAAGTTCAAAAAGCTCTGTCGCACTGGCATCACCACTTCTAACTTGCTCCTGTGTTGTGTGTCAAATAATACAGTTCGTTCAGAGATAGAGAAAGAGAGTTGAATTCTCGCATCTATGTGCAAGTTGTTCTTGCAAGTGATATAGATGTGTAGACACGTGATGCCGAATTGTAGGTCAAAAGTAAGCTATTTTTGTCTGTGGGAAACAAATAGAACAATTCATGTTGATGAAACACAATCTTCTTTCTTCTTTTTTTCTCTCTTTTAATTAAAAAGCATTATTCTCCTTCTCTACCTTCAGGAGAATACAATAGTGTGTGTGTGTATATATATCTTCAAAAGAACTTTAGTAGATCTAAGCAATACAGATGCATATTATGTACGCTTCAAATAAATGGCAATGCATTTATAAACAAAGAGAAAAGACATTTAGTCACGTACTTGCAATTCTTTGGCAGAAAGATCAAGCTCTCTGCGAACAAGGACTTGCCGAATCACAAAGAAACTCCCAACCCCAAGCAATGCTAGTAGTAAAAGCAGGTAAGTAAGCTGGATTCCCAGTTCAAATAACTCTCCGACCTCATAAACCATATTTACTCTGACACCTTCACTTGCTGATGCCACTTGCCCAGATGTCAACCAGAAGATACACCCACATGAGATAGCAGATAGAGAAAGAACCTGTCCACTACTAATAGTAATATCTCCGCCATTCAGCAACTTCTCTGGCAATTCTGCAATGGGAAGCCAATGACGGGACCTTTTAGTTCATGCAAAATCTGTGCAACAAAGCATTATTATCATATTTATGTTTCATAGCAATTATATTAGGCAATCTTCCTCTGTTTGTGTATAGAGGATTTGACACAAAACAAGAAG
The DNA here is from genome assembly GCF_019186545.1 of Solanum stenotomum. Taxonomy (NCBI): domain Eukaryota; kingdom Viridiplantae; phylum Streptophyta; class Magnoliopsida; order Solanales; family Solanaceae; genus Solanum; species Solanum stenotomum. The sequence continues at coordinate 204,821 of NW_026022521.1, read as the reverse complement.
TTCCAAACTTCTGTTGGAATGATTTAATTTACTTGCTCATAGAAGAACAAGGTGATGTCCTTTTGGAAATTAATCTCAACTATATACACAGTAGTGTATACATTTATAAGTCCCAAGTATGGATTTGTGTCACAGGTCATAGAAGTTGATTAAAATTTCAGTTTGCTTTCCATTCCGAGGATGAGGGTGCATTTTCAGTGTTTTTTTATCAACAACTGACAGATCAGTCGAAAAGCATCAGTGGAGTTAAAAATGTAATCATATCGTATGATTCGAAGCTAAATCGTCTGTCCTTCCAATCTCATCATCTCTTGATCTTTCTCAAGCTAGGAGTTAAGTAGGTCTGCATACCTTTCTAAGGGAAGATAATATTTTTTTTCTTTTTGGTAAATCTATCGGAAAATGATAATTGTTTCCTAACATTAGATAGACTGCTGCAAAACTAATAACAATATATAAATATTCCCGTTAAAGCAAAAAAAGAAAAGTATGTGTAAGAAAATCCACATTTCTCAGTCTAGACTATACCAATGCAGGGATCTAGAACTAGCACTTCAAATAAGATAATCCATCCTACCCTATGTGTCATATTTTCACTAGACATGAAGATTTTAGTTTGACTTGAGTATTATAGAATCAATAAGAGAAGAAAACACACTAGTTGTTGTTATCGATAAGTAAAATACCAGTTGTATAGTTAAATAAAGAAAACATCCCATCAAAGATAAAAATTGTGTAGTTAAATGAATTTGAATCCTTGAAACTTGTAAAGGTTACATTGAATAATTTTATTATTCGGATTATGGATAGAGAGAAATAGAACAGCTTTTGAAGGAACTAAACATGATTTTGTACATTTGAAGAATAGCCTTTTAACCTTCATATCTTTTTGATGCACCCATTAGATTCCTATTTGTATTGAGCAATCAGTGTCTTTCATAGAGAACCATTTGTTTATGTAGGTTTCTCTTTCTTCAGCATAATACTTGTATACGGGAACTTCCCCTTTCGTTAATGAAATTATTACTTGCTTGATCAAAAAACAAATAGAGGTATCTAACTTTTCTCACGTTCCAAATAGAAAATGTCATATAAACTGTGGCAAAAAAGAGCAATTTCCAAAAACTGGAGTATCAAAGAGGCTTTTGATTGCTAGGACTGATCCTTATTATTATTTTTTATCAAGTAATTTCTAAGACTGATTTAATCGAACTCTATTATAATTAAATAAGATCTATCCACATAATCCCTTTAGGTTCTTGCAGGGTAATTGGAGACCACAAACCAAACAACGCTGGGTGAAGGAGTGACTCGATTTTCAAACATTCTTAGAAAGACAAGGACTAGCAGGAGTGAGAGTCTTGGTGTAACTAGTAAAGTTGCTTCCATGTAACCACGAGGTCACGGATTCGACCTGTGGAAATAGTCTCTTATAGAAATGACTTGTGGTCCGGCCCTTCCCCAGACCCCACGCATGGTGGGAGCTTAGTGCACCAGGCTACCGTATTTTTGTTTAACAAGGACTAGGAAGGCACCAGCTGCGCCATTGGATAATTTTGCCCATGTACTTCAAAGCATCAATTAGAGTTATTTTTCTCAGTTAATCATCAAAGAAGACAAAGAAGTACCATCAACTTTCTCTGAAAGCAAAATTGGGAATGATTCTGATTTCCTTGCATAAATCTTCAGCTGTAAACAATATAGACAAAACTTAAAAATGCCCAAAAAGAGATAAAGCAAATCAACAAACGCATCACTAAAGGGCTTTCAACTATACAGTAATAGACAGCACTCACTCAAATAATCAACTACAGTATATCAAGAAAACACAGCAACCCAAAAATTAGGGGAATTACCTGAATTGAATTTCCCTTAATGGGTCTTCTTGGAAAGTGATAAGAAGCTGATTTTGAACCAAACCCACCATTTAAATCAAGAATAAAGCCATTTTTACTCCAACTTGTTGCAGTTTTAGCTGGAACAAGAACAGATTTTTGGAGGGGAGGTGAAATGGTGGACTGTATCATTAGCATTTCTTTTCTTCTATCTACAAAAAGGGTATATCTTTATGATTCAAAGTACCAAATAGTAAACTGGGAAGCATCAAGATTGAATTTTTAGGGGCATAAGATGAATCATTCTTGGTAAAATTTTCTTCTGTTTTTTGCTGCTTGAGGATAATAAAGTTTATCTCAACCAACTCTATCGGGACTGGAACTAAACCGGACCGGCCGGTTTTAGCTTTTTCTCTTTTTCATAACTTCGGAAAAAGGATCAAATTCACCCTTGTACTTTTATAAAAAAAGGATTATATTTACCTTGAATTATACTTTTTTTGGTATATTTGTCATTATCATCCAACTTTGGGCATGTATTTGCTCTTGGACAGTTAAGTGTTATGCCACCACTTTTATTATATTATGTGGCGCTTACATGTCTCCTACATGGATATATTTTTAATATAATTAAAATTTACTTTCTATTTAACATTTTACCGAACCCACTTAAATAAAACCCGATCCACCCAATTTGAAAACTTGTTAGCCCTAAACCGATAGAACCCTAGATTTGTAATGATCCGATCGGTCATTTTTTGTTTCTCCATAAAAATTACCGTTTTGCCCCTCCCGATGTCGACCCCGAGTCGTTTTTTTATTGAGTTTGAAAATTTTGTTTTAAACTTTGAGTTAAAAGTTGAGAATTTAGTAAGTTTGAATTTGAAAAGTTAAGTTGTAAAGAAAGTGGTTTTTAGTGTCTTTTAGAGTTTCGAATGTCGGAATACATTATTGTTTGGGATAAACATGCAACTCACATTCCCAGAGACTAGTTATATAAATAAACCTAGAAAAGTAAAACAAATGAGATGGTTTGATCATGTTCTCATTGATTTTAGATGCACCGACTTATACATGTGAAACCATGGTGAGTACATGTGTTAAAAGGAAATGAGGTACATAGACCTAAAATCACGTGGAAGGAAGTTGTATTAAAAGATCCAAATGCTTCCTCGTCCTGTACCCAGTCTATGGTTGAGGGAGAGCCAGTACCAAAACTTACATATGCTGCAAAAAATCATATCTAAAATGCCTAAACATAACTTAAATCGATCCAATATGTACATGGAGAGCCAACCCTACGATTCACATTTACGGAGTTAGACGAGTTTGCTACTGAAGAGGGACTTTACCAAGCCATTGTGATAAAGTTCTCGTATGGTGCACCAGAAATCCAAGAGTTGCGTAGCATTCTTCCAAAACAATTTGCTATCGAAGGTCAATGTTTAATTGGGTTACTTGCTACATGACATAGTTTATTTCGTTGTGACCAAATATGAGGATTTTGTACCAATTTTATCGCATCAATCTGGTTTTATGCAGTTTAATAGTGATGATTATTTGTATTGTACTAATTGTATTAGTTTGATCTGTTAAATTAGCACCCTAAACAAATTAAACTCCAATATTTGGATGAAGAATTCGGTAAAATTTTGGACCACTTTCAGGAGATTTTTTATGATAATTTTCCTCTGTAATGTACTAATTGCAAGCATTAAGGTCATGCCCAACTAATTGTCGTAGTCTAATATTGGAAAATAACATAGTCCATGATCAAGAAGTGGGTGCAAGAGAAGAAGAAAGTGTGTGTGATATTGAGAAATATAATGGTGACGCAAGGGAAATTTCGAATGAGAAGAGGGGACTAGGAAAAGTTATTCAAAGAGCTGATGATAAAAATCCAAGTACGTGCAACAAAAAATAATGTATTGGAAATAATTGAATTATCAAAATCTGATGATGCAATGCACAATAATTCCAGTCCTATTTTGGTTCAAAATAATCATCAAGCTCAAGAAAACTTGAATTATTGTTTGTTGGCGAAAAAAACAACTGATAAAGATACACAAGGTGTTGTTGAGGTTCAAAACAATCCATTTAATATCAAAACAGTTGTTGCAAAGTAAGTTGTTCCTACAGACGACGTTCAAATAGGTATTACTACTGTTGAATTTGATCCTAATGGCAAAGAGAAATTTTTAGTTTCTATGGATATGAAGATGAATCTGGTAAGGCTTTGGGGGAGTGGTGCAACACCCTGGAAAATGGTAGGTTAACCTAGAGCCTAAGCATGAGGTTTTGAGTAACTTTCCAGAGACGTTTAGACTAAACTAGGATAAAAAAGGGAAGAGGTTAGCATCTAGGATGAAGTCAAGGACCTTAAACTACCTAAGAAAAATGAAGGAAAATAATACCTACCTTTGGTCCATTCGGCGATGGGCAGTAGCATTTCCCATGTGCCTTGGCGATGAGCCAAATGGGCTCTCCTCGCCTAGTGGACAACCTTCACTTGTCCTAGGTTTTGGAAAATTGGGCAAGAGAGGTCATGGGTTGGCGATTCGCCCATTGACCCTCCTCATCGCCTAGTGAGCTGCCCTTGTCCTAGGTTCTGGAAAATTGGGCAAGAGAGGTCATGGGTTGCCTATGGGGTTGGCGATTCGCCCATTGACCCTCCTCATCACCTAGTGAGCTGCCCATTTAGGGAGCTTACTGGAATTTCGGGCGAGCCAAGGGCTCATTAGGCGAGTCGCCTAGTGCCCTTGGCTAGCCAAGGGTGCCAAGGGGCGAGCTTCAGCGTGGGAAAGGTAAGTTTTTGAAGTTTTAAGTAAGGGTCTTTTAGTAATCTCTCCAAAACTTGAACCAACACTTTTCCACTCTTTTCCTAACAAATATATATACTTTTTAAAGTCCAAATTCTTCCTTTTTTGTTACTCCCAATTAATAAAAGAAGAAACCCAAGAACATCATCCTTCTCTCAATATTTCTCTCTCTAGAAGTTCCTCCATTGAAGAACACCAAGAACTTGAAGATTAGGGCTTACAAATCCATCTTCTCAACTCCAATTCGTGGGCAAAGCTTCAATTAAGGTATGGGAACCTTGATTCATGGAACACTTTTCTCCATAAAGCCCTTCAACTCTTGATTTCAAAATTGGTAACTTGTTCAAAAACTAAGGTTTTCATTCCAACCATGGGTTCTTCCTAAAAATGATTTTATTATGTTAATTGCATTATATTATGGGTGATTTGATGTTTAATGGTGATTATCATTGTAAAATTCCCTATGAACCCATGAACTATCCCATGACCCCAATTTCATGAATTCTGATAGGTGTACTGATGCAGGATGATTACTATGAATTGCATCTATGTTAATATAGTTATTGAATCTTGTTTTATTCATGCTTAAAGTAGTATTTCTAAGTATGATTGTGAGACATGATTCATTACCCTTGAAAGGGTAAATTGCTGGGGTTTGTACATATTGTTGAAAGTGATGTGTGTGAACTTACGATTCACTTGAAAGGTAAAGATCCTATGACTATTGTGTATATTGAGGTATTTTTGAAAGGTTATTCTTCCCTTACCCTTACACATGTTCATGAATGACTTGTCTAGGATGATGATGATGTTGTTGTGTTGATTCAAAGGCTATTTTCTCATGAAAACACTATGAACAATAATGTGAAAGGTCTACTCACATGTTAATGATGATTCTAAGGTTGAAAGTTAGTTCTCACTTTATTGAATCTATGAGCTACTTTATGAGTTGTATTGAATGAAGGGTAGAGCACTTCTTCACACATGTAAATACAATTTAATGACTAATTATGTATATTTTGGGAGATACATGCTTAGTACCGAGTGGATATGGACAATGAGGTAAAGGCCCNTGCAATGACCAAATTTATAACATGCTGAGACTGAATACTGACTGTACTGAAATATGGTCAATGTAATAGAGTATGACTGAACTGTGGAGCTACTAATAACCGACATAAAACCACATGAGCTAAATGTAGAGTTCGATGTATACGCCCCATCGAGAGGACCCAATATACCCTGCCAGAGGTATAGAGGCATGCTGGCGTGATCACTAAACTGATGTTGCCCACATAAGAGACTTACACCTACGTGGCTCATAGTTCTGGGACTATATGGGTACGTTGAACCCTAGTCCAACTCGGTATTATGCTACTCCCAATGACTTAAGTGGTTAACTGGTTATGACTGAATTTTCGTAAAATACTGGATAGCTCAAAACTGAACATGCAAACTGAGAATGCAACAATTAATCTGATAATGATGCATTAATAACTGAGGCATGTATAACTAAATAATTGAGATATCTGACCTAGCATGTGTAATTCAAAAACTAAAGAAATACATAGCTAGGTTTCTGAAATTCATGTGAGAAACGATGTAATAACATGATAATCTGATTTTGAACATTTAAATAACTAATTCATGATGATCTGTTGAAATTCTAGAAACCCTAGGTCTGTTCATAATCATGGAATCAAGAATTTGACTGAATTCTAGGGACCTAATGGGCGAAAGGAACCCACTAGTGAAATCCCACATACCTAGTGACGAATTCCACAAAGAAATCCTTCGATTTTGGGGTTGGAACTAAAGGAAACTTGTTGTGTTCTTGAACTAGGGTTCTTGACCTCTCTTCTTCTCTTACGCTCTAATTTTCTAAGTTTTGATTAATGATTTGACTTAGGTAAGTTCTAGTTATGTTTATAGGCTTAAACTGACTAAAACCTCATGATTTAAGGTCTAAACGACGTATTTTAGGGGTTAAACGAAATAGGAAAAGACCAAAGGACCCCTGAATTAACTGTTGTTGGAGTGACCTACGGATGGGACTGACGGTCCGTCGTTTGACCTACTGGCCGTCGTTTGGGTCCGTCGATCGAGTCTGTCGGCAAGGCTTCACTAAAATGAGCATAACTTTTCACTCGGAGGTTGGATTTTAGCAAACTCGGTGGCATTGGAAAAAGGATTCAATTATCTATCATATCATAGGTCATGGGACACATAATTTCTTTTGTGATAATAGTTATGACTATTTGAAGTTGACCCAATCACAATTTTCATCTAACTGGTTACTGACCCTTACCTACGGACCGTGGATCAAATAACGGTCCGTGCTGGTCGACCGTCGTTTGTATCTAAGGCTGGGTAAATGGGACCTCGATCCACGAATAGAGACACAGACCGTGGGTCTGTTCATGGGTCGAGACTTAGCCTTTATTCTGAGCTGGGTTGGGGAGGGGTTTCAATGGTGAACCACGGACCACCAGCACGGGTCGTGGTCTGACCTACGGTCCGTGGATGGCAATCGTGGGTTGCATTTACAACTTCTCAAAATCTGTATTTTTGGTCTATTTTGGATACGGGGTGTTCCATTATCTCTCACTTGGGACCATTCGTCCTCGAATGAAGACTAGACTAGCTGAAATGTATGGAGAGGGCTACAATCCCTACCACTAAACGTTGAGAACTGAATTTCTGACTGAACTGAGTTCCAAGAATATGCAAATACACTAAAAATGCAAGTACAAACTGAAGAAACATAATTCTATGACTGAATTTATCCATGAATGACTGAAAAACTAAAGAGGAACTATTACCTCAAGCTGGAGTGGAATCGAAAGGAAAGAGGTGAGGATGCTTGGCTTTGATGGCCGCTTCTGCTTCCCAAGCAGCTCCCTCTACGGACTGACTCCTCCACCACACCTTGACTGAAGTGACTTCTTTGTTTCTCAACATTCTAACTTGACGATCAAGAATCTCAACTGGTACATCCTCATAAGAAAGGCTATCTTTTACAGCCATAGTCTCTAATGGCACTACGGATGCTGGATCACCCACACACCTCTTCAAAAGTGAAATGTGAAAGACTGGGTGCACTGCTGCTAAATCTGCTGGCAACTCTAACTCATAAGCCATTTTACCAATCCTTTTCAAGATTCGGTAAGGACCTACATATCTGGGACTGAGCTTCCCTTTCTTGCCAAATCTCATCACCCCTTACATAGGTGACACTTTCAAGAAAACTCAATCATCTATCTTAAACTTTAATTTCCTTCTCATTACATTTGCATAGGACTTCTGTCTTATGTCTATTTCTGACAAGCTGAACTTTTTCCCATAGCTTCATAAACCAAATCTGGCCCAATCAAGGATGATTCACCTACTCATCCACCTAAGGAACACATAATTAACCCTGATAGCGAAGCATACATCTCCCCCTTGGGAGAAAACCTCAACTCTCTGTTGGTGGACTGCACCCTTAAGTTGAAGCAAGATTGGATCATTGTCTTGCTTTTGCTTAACCTCCGCTACCAATGAAGGTTCTGACCCATTCTGAACTATTACACTACTATCTTCTATGCTTATAAGGCGAACTCCTAAGCGAGCAAGCCTGTGAATATCCTTCACTAGCTTTTTTCTTTCTTCATCAACATGTGCTACACTACCCACAGATAGTCTGCTAAGAGCATCTGCTACTACATTGGCCTTACCAAGATGGTAATTCACACTCATATCATAGTCCTTGAGGAACTGAAACCATCTCATTTGGCGAAGATTCAACTCTTTCTGGGTGAATACATATTAGAGTCTATTATGGTCTGTGAACACGTCTACATGAACACCATACAAGTAGTGTCTCCAAATCTTGAGTGCAAACACTATTGCTGCAAGCTCGAGGTCATGAATCGGATAATTTTTCTCATGCACCTTAAGCTGTCTGGAACCATAAACAATAACCTTACCTCGTTGCGTCAATACACAACCTAGGCCAACCCTGGATGCATCACAATAGATCACATAAAACCCTCTGGTAGAGTCATGGCAGGAGTTGTAGTCAACCTAGTTTTCAATTCTGTGAAGCTTTTCTCACAATCATCTGACCATCAAAACTTGACCATCTTCTGAGTCAGCCTAGTCAATGGTGAGGCTATGGATGGAAATCCTTCCACGAACCTTCTGTAATAACCCGCTAGACCCAAGAAACTTCTGATATCTGTCAGAGAGGTAGGTCTAGGCCATTGTTTCACTGCATCTATCTTTTGGGAATCTACTCGAATTCCTTCACTAAACACAGTATGCCCATGGAAAGCAACTGACTGTAACAAAAACTCGCACTTGTTAAATTTTGCAAATAACTGGCGATCTTTGAGAGTTTGCAGAACAACTCTCAAATGACTCGTATGTTCTTCCTCATTCCTAGAGTAAATGAGGATATCATCAATAAAGACGATAACGAACAAGTCTAAGTACTGTTTGAACACTTTGTTCATCAATCCATGAAAGCTGCAAGAGCATTAGTTAGTCCAAAAGACATAACTACAAATTCGTAATAACCATACCGAGTTCTGAAGGCTGTCTTCAGAATGTCACTATCTCTGACTCTAAGCTGATGATAACTTAATCTGAGGTCCATCTTTGAGAAATGACTAGCACCCTGAAGTTGGTCGAACAAATCATCAATCCTGGGGATATGATACTTATTCTTGAATATGACCTTGTTCAACTGCATATAGTTTATGCACATTCTGAGAGAACCATCTTTCTTATTCACGAACAACACTGGTGCACCCCATGGTGAAATACTAGGTTTGATGAACCCCTTATCTAGAAGGTCTTTCAACTGCTCTTTCAATTCCTTAAGCTTAGCTGGAGCCATTCTGTAAGGAGGAATAGAGATAGGCTAGGTATCTGGAAAGAGATCAATTCCAAAGTCGATTTCCCTTACGGGAGAACTCCGGGAAGATCATCTGGAAACACTTCTGGAAACTCATTAACCACTGGAACTGACTCAAAAATTGGAGTTTCGGAGCTAGAATCCTTAACCTGAACTAGATGATAGAGATAAACCTTAGAGATCGTATTTCTGGCCTTAAGGTAAGAAATGAATCGACCCATAGGCGCTAAGCTACTTACCCTTCCATTCTAAGATTTGTTCGTCTGGAAACTGAAAACGAACAATCCTAGTTCTACAATTGACTGAGGCATAGTAGGAATGTAACCAATCCATGCCTAGAATGACATCGAAGTTAACAATTTCTAACTCTACAAGATCTGCTGAGGTGACTTTCTGAGAGACTGTGACAGGGCAATGTCTATATACCCGTTTAGCTATAACTGGGTCACCGACTGGAGTAGAGACTGAGAAGGGTTCTAAGAGAGTTTCAAGACTGGCACCCAAGATTACTGCTATAAAGGGACTTACAAAAGAAAAAGTAACCCATGTTGTCTTTCCAGAGTGTACCATATGTGAGCCACATCCTTAAGCCGGTAGGATGCCAACTCAACCCTACCATTATCAGTCACTTGCATCACTCCAAAGATTTCCCTAACCTCATGAATGAAGTTCTGTGGGTCCTCACCAACTTGTGACCCTAAAAACTCTGGCGGATTCATCCTAACAAAATCTTAAACTATAGCTGCCACTGATCCATCATTGGCATTTGCCTGAACTGGAACCCGCTGATTGTTCTGGTTGGTCATACTCTGAGCCAAAAGTTGGATCGCATTCTGAAACTCTTCATTCTTAACCTCATGGTCTGGGACTAGAGGAATTGCATTAGCATTTCTGGCGTTAGCTCTACGGGGAGGCATGATCTTAAGTGCATAACGACGGATTAGAAATGAGATCATACCAATGCACGATAAGAATAACAAAGAGAGTGAAGTTTTCCTAAAACAATTTGTAGCCTCCCCCACATTATATGTGGTGCACTTCAAACCTATGAAAAGGACTCTACTTAGTGTCGCTTTTCAGACATCCTAGGACACTTAAACCTAGCGCTCTGATACCAAGTTTGTCACGCCCCGAGTTACCTCCAAAACGCGGACACGGGACCTAGGACCACAAGTGATCCCAAGCTAACCCTGTTGGCATGATCATGAGCATACTAAATATAATATGAATAATAGAAACTGTGCGGAAGCTATAATCATAAACAAAGTGAAAAGATGGGGAATACCCATATACTTTAACTGAGATAAATGATAACTTATGAGTTTAATACAAAGAAGATATGAACTCAATACTTAGCTAAATCTAACTATGTCTAAAATAAGCCTCTAAACTGACTAGAAATGTTGGGACATGCCCCAACTAGGTCTAGCAAAACTGAAACTAAAGACTAAAAACGATAAAGATAAACATGTCACTAATCCTCGAAGAATGAGGACTCACCATTGATGTTGCTGAACTGAAGACCGGGAATTGATCTAAGCATGATCTGGATGCTGAGGACCTGAACCTACATCATGAGAAGATGTAGCGCATGTATGCGTCAGTACTTGAAAGGTACTGAGCATGCAAGTTAGAGTAAAGCTGAAATAACATATAACTGAACAAAGCAATAAAGCAATGAAATAATCTGAACATGATATAGATACTGAAAATATTGAATACTGAGCAAACTGATGCAATGACCAAATTTATAATATGTTGAGACTAAATACTGACTGTACTGAAATATGGTCAATACAATAGAGTCTGACTGAAATGTGGGAGCTATTAATAACCGACATAAAATCACATGAGCTAAATGTGGATTCCAATGTATACGCCCCATCGAGAGGATCTAATATACCCTACTAGCGGTATAGAGGCATGATGGCGTGATCACTAAACTGATATTGCCCACAGAGGGGACTTACACCTACGTGGCTCGTAGTTCTGGGACTATATGGGTACGTTGAACCCAAGTCCAACTCGGTATTATGCTACTCCCAATGACTTAAGTGGTCAACTGGTTATGACTGAATATCCGTAAAATACTGGATAGCTCAAAGCTGAACATGCAAACTGAGAATGCAACAATTAATCTGATAATGATGCATTAATAACTGAGGCATGTATAACTAAATAATTGAGATATCTGACCTAGCATGTGTAATTCAAAAACTAAAGAAATACATAGTTAGGTTTCTGAATATCATGCGAGAAACGATGTAATAACATGATAATCTGATTTTGAACATTTAAATAACTAATTCATGATGATCTGTTGAAATTCTAGAAACCCTAGGTTTGCTCATAATCATGGAATCAAGAATTTGACTGAATTCTAGCAACCTAATGGGCGAAAGGAACCCACAAGTGAAATCCCACATACCTAGTGATGAATTCCACAAAGAAATCCTTCGATTTTGGGGCTAGAACTAAAGGAAACTTGTTGTGTTCTTGAACTAGGGTTCTTGACCTCTCTTCTTCTTTTACGGTCTAATTTTTCTAAGTTTTGATTAATGATTTGACTTAGGTAAGTTCTAGTTATGTTTCTAGGCTTAAACTGACTAAAACCTCATGATTTAGGGTCTAAACGACGTATTTTAGGGGTTAAACGAAATAGGAAAAGACCAAAGGACCCCTGAATTAACTGTTGTCGGAGTGACCTACGGATGGGACTGACAATCCGTCGTTTGGGTCCGTCGATCGAGTCTGTTCGGCAAGGCTTCACTTTAACGAGCATAACTTTTCACTCGGAGGTTGGATTTTAGCAAACTCGGTGGCATTGGAAAGAGGATTCAATTATCTATTATATCATAGGTTATGGGACACATAATTACTTTTGTGCTAATATTTATGACTATTTGAAGTTGACCCAATCACAATTTTCATCTAACTGGTTGATGACCCTTACCTACGGTCATACCTACGGACCGTGGATCGAATGACGGTCTGTGCTGGTCGACCGTCGTTTGCATCAGAGGCAGGGTAAATGTGACCTCGATCCACGAACACAGACCACGGACCGTGGGTCGAAACTTAGCCTTTTTCTGAGCTGGGTTGGGGAGGGGTTTCAGTGATGAACCACGGACCATCAGCACGGTCCGTGGTCTGACCTACGGTCCGTGGATGGAAACCATGGGTTGCATCTGCAACATCTCGAATCTGTATTTTTGGTCTGTTTCGGATACGGGGTGTTACAATAGATGAAACTATTTATGTCCTTTTAAAACCCCTTTTTAAATCATGCATTTAAATGTTCATGGACTCACTTTTCAAATCTGAATTCAATATATAGGAACCTTTTAAAAGTAGGACTTCAATAAATAGGGTTCATTTAATAATGAAAGAATGAACAACTTAAGAATCAACATGCATAAGAGAGTCAAAATTTCAATGATTAAGGAATCAGAACTCGAAATAAGAAAACACAAACCAATTTTAGATTCCAAGGAACTCTGGGTGGAACCCTATATTTATCTCTTTACTGATTGAATTTAGATGTAGGGCATAAGGACGAACTTTTTCCAACACTATGAATAGCCTTACATACCTTAGTGAAGACTTTTGAAGAAAACATCTTGGAAGATGAAGTGTGGAGAAGAATCATGGATTGAAAACCTTAAGTATCTTGAAGAGAATCTTGAACTTGGAGCCTTTAGATCCTGGGAAATTGGAGAAACACCTTTGTTGGAGTTCTTGATCTTTGGAAGAAGGAGAATTAGGGATTTTGAGAGTTTCTATACGCATAATAATGATATTATGCTATAATATGGACTTAGAGATGTTAATTGAGGGTAAAAGGTTAAGAATACCCTTCTAAGAACGTAAGAAGACCATAAAAATCAAAGAAACTAGCTTTTTAATTGATCTCATCGGCCAAATAGGCAATCTAGAGGTCCCTTCGTTGAAATATTTGGTGGATCACCAAAAGGGGATTTAGATCTCCAAAAGTATAGAGATTCAAGGTTTTCGGGACATTTGAGTGAGCTAATTCGGCGATTTGCCAAACCATTCAGCGAGTCGCCAAATGGGCAATGTCCTCGCTGAATTTCTCAACCCAAACATGTTCCAGTAAAACGGCCATAATTTTTTGCTCTTAACTATGATTGATGCAAATTTGGTTGTGTTGGAAAGAAGACTCGTAGACCTTTAATTTTATAGGTAATGATCTTTCTAATTCATTGTATGATGAGAGATACAATCATTTGAACTTAACCATTGTATGAACTCAGGTGAGAACTTTTAGCCGATAGGAATGCTTTGAAGTTGACTTGGTATTTGAGGTCCCTTATGACCCTAGATCACTTTTAATACCCTTGATACACTTGGTAAAGGACATGAAAATTCATGAGTAAGTAGGAAATCACCCAATTCAATCTCATAAGAGTAGAATTGTGAGGCGTTATAGAATGATTCGGGTCTTAGTTTGGAATTTTTTGGGTGTTACAATTTCTCCCCCTTGGGATCATTCGCCCTCGAATGATGGCTGAACTGAGCATGGAATGGAATGAAGTTACTGTTACTATCTTTTTTACTTCTAAACTTGCCTACTAACATAGGCGGAACTTATTCATATTAAAAGATTGTTTGTAGCACATAAGTCACGAACAATATGGGTTTGAACATAGTCATGCTTTATCTGAAGTTATTTGACATGAAAAGATGATATTTGGGCACTAAGTAAGAATAGGACTACCATGCCATAAGCAATACGACTGCTAGCTTTCAAGCCTAGCAACACCTTTAAACCATTCCCTCTTTTATGAATACCACACCTTATTAGCTGCAACTCATAGCACCCACAATGGTATATGACTACTCTTACCAAGGTCTAAGTCAAATTTCCTGCTCTTACTGTGTTCAAACCTAACTCTAAATCACAAGGTGCTAAACATGAGGTGATTATACTAATCTAAATCACAAAAGTTAGGTTATATGCCTCAATAAGAAATCTCATCCCAAGAACACCACTCCATGCCACTGCATTCAACAGAACTTAGATCTCTAATCAAGAAGCAACTAATGCATCATGCATTCATAATCCTCTTATCAACACCACATTCAATCCTAGTGCTATAACCACTCCATGGACTCCTACTAACACTCCTTCTAAGAAACCCTCCTTTTCTCGTAATCTCTACCAACTGAAATTTAACGCATTACTACGCGGAAACCGACTAATTACTATCATCTAACTATTACTTATAGTAAAACTTCATCTCATTCTTCTTCCACATTTATAACCTTAGGTGGAATAAGCACACCACCACTATCACAATAAGAAAATTCAACCCTCTCTTATCTATCACTACTCAATTACTATTATCAGCATCACTATCACAACTAGAAAAGGACCACTGAAAAAGCTTAGAGGCTAGAGAGAAACATCATAAACACGATTCATTCAAGAAATCTGATATAAGAATATGTATAACGAAATATTATTTTGATAGCTATTGAGGGTAAATTAGGAATTCCCGAGATTGAGACATGAGTTCTTATATGAATAGATTTATATCATGAGACACATATTAATAACTTTATGAAGCAAGGTGTAGATCAATGCGCTAAAGTTTTCGCCTCTTATTCAAGGAATTGAGCATAGATGTGAATCTATTTGAAGTGTTTGAGCATATGTTATGAACATAATGTTGACATGTGAGACATCAACATGATGTTATAACGATTGGAAATTGAGGAATACCCTAGAGTATGCATGGATTGATATATCACTATAACTCTTTTCGAACACATCACTATATGATTCTTAAAACTTGATTTGGTTCCTTACCTCATCATCTCCCCCTTAGGTCTAAAGATGACACTCTAAGTCAATGGACCTATTTTATCTTCTCTACACTAGTCTATTTTCTCTTTACTCTTATACTCGAGAAAAACTAATCTCATGGATACTGAACTCTCTTTGTGCACGTACTAAGATTCACTCTAAGGCTTCTTTTTGGAATGTTTCTCTTAACTTCTTCTTATTTCTATAGAAGTCTTTCTATAATCGGTACTCGTTGGCTTATAAAGTTGTTTCATCTAAATTTTAATACTCTAACTTCCCCTTCTTAGCCCACTAATATTGTCCTTCTAAGTTTATATCTACCTAATTGGAGGAACTTAAACTATATTTAAGAGACTCATTATTGACTATACATGATCCATTCGACACAACTCTTAAAACGTAATAAAGAATACTTATATCAGCCTACTTCATATTTATAGCCCAAATATACTATCTAGTCACACATAGAAAATCATAAACCTAATAAGAGCCTTATTTGACTACATATGATCTCGGGTACACCTCTCAATGCTCTTGTTAATCTAATGACTTAGCCATACTTTATTGCCCCCATCTAAGGGTCACAATACCACTTTTGTACCACTCACATTCGTTGCAAACTAACACCTTTAAGAGTAGAGTTGTGAAGTGTTACAGAATGATTCAGATTCGGATTTACACATGACCAAGTAAGACATCACCCGATTTAAGCTCATATACTTATAACGAATGATTTAGATTTTAAGAGTAGAGTTCTGAGGTGTTACAGAATCATTTGGGTCTTAGCTTAAAAAAATTGGGGTGTTATACCCCCGACTCCAACATCTCATTCAAGATCCAACTTTTGTATTGATATTCAACCCAACCAAAAATTTGACCTCGAGATCCAACGCTAACCTCAACTCGAGAACCAACCCCAACCTAGAGACTCGACCCCAACCTTGAAACTGACCTAACCCAAAATGTGAACTTGTCCCAAAACCCAACCCTAACCTCGACCCGAAACCCAACCCTGGCCCCGACCCCAACCTCAAACGGACACCTTACACCATTTTGAGACTCGACCTCGACCTCGACCTCAAGACCTGACTCGAAACCTAACCTCAACCCCAAAAACTGACTCGACCCCAACTAGAAACTTGAGATACAACCCTGGTCTCACTCAAGACCTAACCCCTACTCGAGACCTAAGACTTGACCCCAACTCCAACCTAAGACCCGACCCTGACACTTACCTAGATCCAAGACCACAACTCGACCTCAACCACAACCCCAACTCATGACCAAGTTCTTAACATCCAAATCAAGACTTGACTTTTGAATTGGGACCCAATCCCGACCCCCGATTAGATACCCAATTGTCGAACTTTAATCCAATTTCAATATTAACACTCATTTTTTTATGTTTAAACCTTAATCCAATATTGACACCTAAATCTAGACCTAATACTAAAATAAAACTCAATTTCAAATTGAGACCCGACCCCGACATCGACCCCGACACCGACATGGGATCCAACTTTCGAAATAGGATTCAACCTTGACATTAGGTCATAATATCCAAACCTAATGACCAATTCAAAACTCAAACCTGAGATCTAAAATAATGTAATGACCGGGAGTACCCCCTAGAAGTTACACGATGTACTCGACCCTGAAAGGGTCTAGTACAAGCCCTTAGTATACATCATTGCATACGTCATAGAATAAAAGCAAAAAATTTAAAACTTTTTCTTCAACATTCGAAGTCACTTTTTACAAAATAGAAAAAAGTCTAAACATTGTCTCATTGGCCATCTATACAATCGAATACTTAGACATCTAGGGGGATACAACCCTTACATAGTTCTAAAATGAAACTAATAAAAGAAACTACTAAGTTATCTACTAAGTAAGATGTTGGGCCCCGAACTTGAGGACTCATCAACTAGCTTAGAGGATCACATATTCCAAGCCCTTTGAACCAAAACTACTATCTCCATGAACTAACCCCCTACATTGTAGAAAACATAGAAATATGGGTTAGCACAAAAATGTACCAAGTATGGTAGCCATGCACAAAACCATTAAAAGATGCATGAAAAGGGACATTTCATTTGAAATCATGCTTTATGCCATTTTTGAACATCATCTTTGAAATAGTTGGAGAATGCAACCAATAAGGCAACTCACATACATTTCATTATAACCTGAGAGATATCATTATAACAACAAGCATAGTCTCCAATATCAATATAATACACATCCCAATCTTCACAATACATAGCCTCCAATTATACAAGAATACACGGTTAAATACCAAGACCATCACATCATGAAGTAATTATCACATAAGCAACCTCTAAACCACATTGGTGCAATTTATGGCAACTAACATGTATTTACAATGTACAACACAAATCCAATATCACATTCATACTCATTTCATGGTAATGCCATTACCTTAGTAACCTCTAAGGAACACTTGTGCAATGTGAGGTTAGCATCCCATAATACTAACCCTACTAAGTACTCATTTGAAGCTACCTTAGTGATGCATTACATCTTTAGACTTCATTATATGCAATATTCACAATTAAGGAAATAGTCATGTACATTACTTGAATACAAGGAAGGTCATGCATAACAACTATCCATTCAATATACATACATGCATTCGAATCTCATCATAATGCAAAGGAACCATCCCATGACATCCTACTAAGTCTACTTGTGCAATGTGGAAGTGAGGTCTCATACCCCCACTCCTACTAAGTAAACTCACCAAGAAGTCATAGTATAATTTATGCCTCATTCATTAACTTCATTATTATAAGGAAAAGTTGCCATAACCGACATAGACTATGTGAGCTACATGGAATCCGATGTCATATAACCCCACACCGAAAGAAGACGTTCTTACTTGCCGAAGGTAGAACTAATTATATTTATCTTCTAAGTGGATCCACTAGCTAAGTCATATGTTTGGCATATACTTATGGGAAAGGAAGATTGCTACTAGAAATCCAACCTATTGCATTACTTGAAGATCTTCCATCTCATGAGTTTACTATAGATGACCCAACCTATTGCATTAGTGGAGGAACCTTTTCCTCATTGTCCATATCCACTCGGTACTAAGCATTATTTCCCAATTATACATAATTAGTATGGAATTGTATCTACATGTGTGAAGGTATACTTTACTCTTCGTTCAATACAGCTCACTAAATAGCTCATAGATTCATTTAAAGGTGAGAACTAACTTTCAACCTTAAAATCATCATTTGTATGTGAGTATAACTTTCACACCAAGATGATGTGTTCTCATGAGAATGGACTTTCAATCAAGACAATAGGATCATCATGGTCATGTACATTTCATACATAATAATAAGTGTGTGTGCATGATTGTCCTCACAGCAGCACAACAACAACAACTTAACATCATAGACACCTCCTTTCTCAAGGGGTCACAACATGTACATAATATCCCAACTCATGCACGATTCACATATATTGCATTTAGGGATCTTAGACCATGTAAATCAACATATCTAATATTCATTACAATAGACATGGATACATTCATCATAGCAACACTATCATGATCATAACATAACATTCGTATTCATATCGTATCATACTTAGTCATATCTAGGGTTGTAGGGGAGAGGGACCTTATCTCAACACTACAATACATATGGCAAGTAAGCACCTCTACCATAAGTCGATCAACAATTCATAATTAGAATACTTGATAAGTAAACACCCCCACCGTAAGTGGATCAATTCATTCATATATAATAACTTCACATGACATACCTTCATAGATTTCCCTTCAAGGCCAAGAGTCAAGATCAAGTCTAACATCTTAGATATGGCACAATAGATAGAAGAACATCATAATCCAACAACATAACAAATATGATCATATTCAAGGTAATTCATATCTACAAGATTCTATCATATTCCATTCATGTCTAGGTGATCCAAACTAAGGCCATTCATCAAGAAATTCATCAACCCTATAAGATCACATCTAACCCCTCAATTTGCCTTTTTCATGATATAACCCTAGACCAAGTCAATTTCATCTTAGATTCATAGGGTAATCAAGAATACATGTAGAACTATACTTAGATCATGTAATTACATCATAAACAACTCTAATTCAATCAATTGAATCAACTTCTAACATCATTCATTGTGTAGAGAAAAGCCATAGCTAGGGTTTGGGGAAAACTCGTGGATTCTTTAGATTTGAAGTTAAAACCATCTAAAATCAGTAGTATTACCAATAGTAAACATAGTTTAATCTTTAAGAACAACTTAGAAAGGAATCCATGGGGTTGAGTTGAAACTCTAGCTTTTGAAGATTTCTAGAATTGAATTAAAAGCTTTTAAGAGGGCTCCATAGGTGATAGCTACCCATGGATGAAAACCAACATACCTTAGGTGTAGAAACCCACGAAAATACTAAGAGAAAACCTCCATCTTCAAGCCCCTAGGTTGGTTTCTTCATTGGTCTTCAATGGTGATCTTAAAGAGAAGACTTTGGGAGAGAAAAGGAATAGGGTTTTGATTTGGGGGTCTTAAGTTGAAGTGAATTAATGAATTAGTTTAGGGTCCTATAAGTTTATATAAGTCATTAATTAACCACCTAATCTACCTCCCTTAACCCCCACTTAATTAACTAATTAAAACACTAATCCACAACTTAACTGAAAAGCTGTCAAAAACAGTCCAACATATTCCTAGCCTACCATGGACCGTGGATCAATCCACTGGCCGTAGTTGGCTTCCGTGGTTTGGGACTGTGGCTCTNGACTGAATTCTAGCAACCTAATGGGCGAAAGGAACCCACAAGTGAAATCCCACATACCTAGTGATGAATTCCACAAAGAAATCCTTCGATTTTGGGGCTAGAACTAAAGGAAACTTGTTGTGTTCTTGAACTAGGGTTCTTGACCTCTCTTCTTCTTTTACGGTCTAATTTTTCTAAGTTTTGATTAATGATTTGACTTAGGTAAGTTCTAGTTATGTTTCTAGGCTTAAACTGACTAAAACCTCATGATTTAGGGTCTAAACGACGTATTTTAGGGGTTAAACGAAATAGGAAAAGACCAAAGGACCCCTGAATTAACTGTTGTCGGAGTGACCTACGGATGGGACTGACAATCCGTCGTTTGGGTCCGTCGATCGAGTCTGTTCGGCAAGGCTTCACTTTAACGAGCATAACTTTTCACTCGGAGGTTGGATTTTAGCAAACTCGGTGGCATTGGAAAGAGGATTCAATTATCTATTATATCATAGGTTATGGGACACATAATTACTTTTGTGCTAATATTTATGACTATTTGAAGTTGACCCAATCACAATTTTCATCTAACTGGTTGATGACCCTTACCTACGGTCATACCTACGGACCGTGGATCGAATGACGGTCTGTGCTGGTCGACCGTCGTTTGCATCAGAGGCAGGGTAAATGTGACCTCGATCCACGAACACAGACCACGGACCGTGGGTCGAAACTTAGCCTTTTTCTGAGCTGGGTTGGGGAGGGGTTTCAGTGATGAACCACGGACCATCAGCACGGTCCGTGGTCTGACCTACGGTCCGTGGATGGAAACCATGGGTTGCATCTGCAACATCTCGAATCTGTATTTTTGGTCTGTTTCGGATACGGGGTGTTACAATAGATGAAACTATTTATGTCCTTTTAAAACCCCTTTTTAAATCATGCATTTAAATGTTCATGGACTCACTTTTCAAATCTGAATTCAATATATAGGAACCTTTTAAAAGTAGGACTTCAATAAATAGGGTTCATTTAATAATGAAAGAATGAACAACTTAAGAATCAACATGCATAAGAGAGTCAAAATTTCAATGATTAAGGAATCAGAACTCGAAATAAGAAAACACAAACCAATTTTAGATTCCAAGGAACTCTGGGTGGAACCCTATATTTATCTCTTTACTGATTGAATTTAGATGTAGGGCATAAGGACGAACTTTTTCCAACACTATGAATAGCCTTACATACCTTAGTGAAGACTTTTGAAGAAAACATCTTGGAAGATGAAGTGTGGAGAAGAATCATGGATTGAAAACCTTAAGTATCTTGAAGAGAATCTTGAACTTGGAGCCTTTAGATCCTGGGAAATTGGAGAAACACCTTTGTTGGAGTTCTTGATCTTTGGAAGAAGGAGAATTAGGGATTTTGAGAGTTTCTATACGCATAATAATGATATTATGCTATAATATGGACTTAGAGATGTTAATTGAGGGTAAAAGGTTAAGAATACCCTTCTAAGAACGTAAGAAGACCATAAAAATCAAAGAAACTAGCTTTTTAATTGATCTCATCGGCCAAATAGGCAATCTAGAGGTCCCTTCGTTGAAATATTTGGTGGATCACCAAAAGGGGATTTAGATCTCCAAAAGTATAGAGATTCAAGGTTTTCGGGACATTTGAGTGAGCTAATTCGGCGATTTGCCAAACCATTCAGCGAGTCGCCAAATGGGCAATGTCCTCGCTGAATTTCTCAACCCAAACATGTTCCAGTAAAACGGCCATAATTTTTTGCTCTTAACTATGATTGATGCAAATTTGGTTGTGTTGGAAAGAAGACTCGTAGACCTTTAATTTTATAGGTAATGATCTTTCTAATTCATTGTATGATGAGAGATACAATCATTTGAACTTAACCATTGTATGAACTCAGGTGAGAACTTTTAGCCGATAGGAATGCTTTGAAGTTGACTTGGTATTTGAGGTCCCTTATGACCCTAGATCACTTTTAATACCCTTGATACACTTGGTAAAGGACATGAAAATTCATGAGTAAGTAGGAAATCACCCAATTCAATCTCATAAGAGTAGAATTGTGAGGCGTTATAGAATGATTCGGGTCTTAGTTTGGAATTTTTTGGGTGTTACAATTTCTCCCCCTTGGGATCATTCGCCCTCGAATGATGGCTGAACTGAGCATGGAATGGAATGAAGTTACTGTTACTATCTTTTTTACTTCTAAACTTGCCTACTAACATAGGCGGAACTTATTCATATTAAAAGATTGTTTGTAGCACATAAGTCACGAACAATATGGGTTTGAACATAGTCATGCTTTATCTGAAGTTATTTGACATGAAAAGATGATATTTGGGCACTAAGTAAGAATAGGACTACCATGCCATAAGCAATACGACTGCTAGCTTTCAAGCCTAGCAACACCTTTAAACCATTCCCTCTTTTATGAATACCACACCTTATTAGCTGCAACTCATAGCACCCACAATGGTATATGACTACTCTTACCAAGGTCTAAGTCAAATTTCCTGCTCTTACTGTGTTCAAACCTAACTCTAAATCACAAGGTGCTAAACATGAGGTGATTATACTAATCTAAATCACAAAAGTTAGGTTATATGCCTCAATAAGAAATCTCATCCCAAGAACACCACTCCATGCCACTGCATTCAACAGAACTTAGATCTCTAATCAAGAAGCAACTAATGCATCATGCATTCATAATCCTCTTATCAACACCACATTCAATCCTAGTGCTATAACCACTCCATGGACTCCTACTAACACTCCTTCTAAGAAACCCTCCTTTTCTCGTAATCTCTACCAACTGAAATTTAACGCATTACTACGCGGAAACCGACTAATTACTATCATCTAACTATTACTTATAGTAAAACTTCATCTCATTCTTCTTCCACATTTATAACCTTAGGTGGAATAAGCACACCACCACTATCACAATAAGAAAATTCAACCCTCTCTTATCTATCACTACTCAATTACTATTATCAGCATCACTATCACAACTAGAAAAGGACCACTGAAAAAGCTTAGAGGCTAGAGAGAAACATCATAAACACGATTCATTCAAGAAATCTGATATAAGAATATGTATAACGAAATATTATTTTGATAGCTATTGAGGGTAAATTAGGAATTCCCGAGATTGAGACATGAGTTCTTATATGAATAGATTTATATCATGAGACACATATTAATAACTTTATGAAGCAAGGTGTAGATCAATGCGCTAAAGTTTTCGCCTCTTATTCAAGGAATTGAGCATAGATGTGAATCTATTTGAAGTGTTTGAGCATATGTTATGAACATAATGTTGACATGTGAGACATCAACATGATGTTATAACGATTGGAAATTGAGGAATACCCTAGAGTATGCATGGATTGATATATCACTATAACTCTTTTCGAACACATCACTATATGATTCTTAAAACTTGATTTGGTTCCTTACCTCATCATCTCCCCCTTAGGTCTAAAGATGACACTCTAAGTCAATGGACCTATTTTATCTTCTCTACACTAGTCTATTTTCTCTTTACTCTTATACTCGAGAAAAACTAATCTCATGGATACTGAACTCTCTTTGTGCACGTACTAAGATTCACTCTAAGGCTTCTTTTTGGAATGTTTCTCTTAACTTCTTCTTATTTCTATAGAAGTCTTTCTATAATCGGTACTCGTTGGCTTATAAAGTTGTTTCATCTAAATTTTAATACTCTAACTTCCCCTTCTTAGCCCACTAATATTGTCCTTCTAAGTTTATATCTACCTAATTGGAGGAACTTAAACTATATTTAAGAGACTCATCATTGACTATACATGATCCATTCAACACAACTCTTAAAAGGTAATAAAGAATACTTATATCAGCCTACTCCATATTTACAGCCCAAATATACTATCTAGTCACACACAGAAAATCATAAACCTAATTAGAGCCTTATTTGACTACATATGATCTCGGGTACACCTCTCAATGCTCTTGTTAATCTAATGACTTAGCCACACTGTATTGCCCCCATCTAAGGGTCACAATACCACTTTTGTACCACTCACATTCGTTGCAAACTAACACCTTTAAGAGTAGAGTTGTGAAGTGTTACAGAATGATTCAGATTCGGATTTACACATGACCAAGTAAGACATCACCCGATTTAAGCTCATATACTTATAACGAATGATTTAGATTTTAAGAGTAGAGTTCTGAGGTGTTACAGAATCATTTGGGTCTTAGCTTTAAAAAAATTGGAGTGTTATACCCCCGACCCCAACATCTGATTCAGGATCCAACTTTTGTATTGATATTCAACCCAACCAAAAATTTGACCTCAAGATCCAACGCTAACCTCAACTCGAGAACCAACCCCGACCTCGAGACCCGACCCCAACCTTGAAACTGACCTAACCCAAACACTGACCTTGTCCCAAGACTCAACCCTAACCTTGACTCAAAACCCAACCCTGGCCCCGATCCCAACCTCAAGCGGACACCTAACACCATTTTGAGACTCGACTTCGACCTCAAGACCTGACTCGAGACCTAACCTCAACCCCAAAACCTGACCCGACCCCAACTAGAGACTTGAGATATAACCCTGATTCTCACTCGAGACCTAGCCCCTACTCAAGACCCAAAACTTGACCCCAACTCCAACCTAAGACCCGACCCTGACACTTACCTAGATCTAAGACCACAACTCGACCTCATCCACAACCCCGACTCATGACCAAGTTCCTAACATCCAAATCAAGACTTGACTTTTGAATAGGGACCCAATCCAGACCCCAACTAGATACCCAATTGTCGAACCTTAATCCAATTTCAACATTGACACTCAATTTTTTATGTTTAAACCTTAATCCAACACTGACACCTGAATCTAGACCTAATACTAAAACAAAACTCAATTTCAAATTGAGACCCGACCCCGACACCGACATGGGATCCAACTTTTGAAATAGGATTCAACCTTGACATTAGGTCATAACATCCAAACCTAATTCAGAACTCAAACCTGAGATCTAAAATAATGTAATGACCCGGGAGTACCCCCTAGAAGTTACACGACGTACTAGACCCCAAAACAAGCCCTTAGTATGTATCATTGCATACGTCATAGAATAAAAGCGCAAAATTTAAAACTTTTTCTTCAACATTCGAAGTCACTTTTTACAAAAATAGAAAAGAGTCTAAACATTGTCTCATTGGCCATCTATACAATCGAATACTTAGACATCTAGGGATACAACCCTTACATAGTTCTAAAATGAAACTAATAAAAGAAACTACTAAGTAAGATGTTGGTGCCCGAACTTGAGGACTCATCAACTAGCTTGGAGGATCACCTATTCCAAGCCCTTTNACTTGAGGACTCATCAACTAGCTTAGAGGATCACATATTCCAAGCCCTTTGAACCAAAACTACTATCTCCATGAACTAACCCCCTACATTGTAGAAAACATAGAAATATGGGTTAGCACAAAAATGTACCAAGTATGGTAGCCATGCACAAAACCATTAAAAGATGCATGAAAAGGGACATTTCATTTGAAATCATGCTTTATGCCATTTTTGAACATCATCTTTGAAATAGTTGGAGAATGCAACCAATAAGGCAACTCACATACATTTCATTATAACCTGAGAGATATCATTATAACAACAAGCATAGTCTCCAATATCAATATAATACACATCCCAATCTTCACAATACATAGCCTCCAATTATACAAGAATACACGGTTAAATACCAAGACCATCACATCATGAAGTAATTATCACATAAGCAACCTCTAAACCACATTGGTGCAATTTATGGCAACTAACATGTATTTACAATGTACAACACAAATCCAATATCACATTCATACTCATTTCATGGTAATGCCATTACCTTAGTAACCTCTAAGGAACACTTGTGCAATGTGAGGTTAGCATCCCATAATACTAACCCTACTAAGTACTCATTTGAAGCTACCTTAGTGATGCATTACATCTTTAGACTTCATTATATGCAATATTCACAATTAAGGAAATAGTCATGTACATTACTTGAATACAAGGAAGGTCATGCATAACAACTATCCATTCAATATACATACATGCATTCGACTCTCATCATAATGCAAAGGAACCATCCCATGACATCCTACTAAGTCTACTTGTGCAATGTGGAAGTGAAGTCTCATACCCCCACTCCTACTAAGTAAACTCACCAAGAAGTCATAGTATAGTTCATGTCTCATTCATTAACTTCATTATTATAGGGAAAAGTTGCCATAACCGACATAGACCATGTGAGTTACATGGAATCCGATGTCATATAACCCCACACCGAAAGAAGGCGTGCTTACTTGTAGAAGGTAGAACTAATTATAGTTAGCTTCTACGTGGATCCACTAGCTAAGTCCTATGTTTGGCACATAGTTATGGGATAAGGAGATTACTACTAGAAACCCAACCTATTGCATTACCTAAGGAGCTTTCATCTCATGAGTTTACTATAGATGACCCAACCTATTGCATTAGCAGAGAAACCTTTTCCTTATCATCCATATCCACTCGGTACTAAGCATTATTTCCCAATTATACATAATTAGTATGGAATTGTATCTACATGTGTGAAGGTATACTTTACCCTTCGTTCAATACAGCTCACTAAATAGCTCATAGATTCATTTAAAGGTGAGAACTAACTTCCAACCTTAGAATCATCATTTGTATGTGAGTATAACTTTCACACCAAGATCATGTGTTCTCGTGAGAATAGACTTTCAATCAACACAATAGGATCATCATGGTTATGTACATTACATGCATAATAATGAGTAAAGGTGCATATGAGAACTATACTTTCAATTAACACCATTGATACATCACATTCATGTTTATGCATGGAGTGTGTGTGCATAATTATCCTCACAACAGCACAACAACAACAACATTAACATCATAAACACCTCCTTTCTCAAGTGGTCACAACATGTACATAATATCCTAACTCATGCACGATTCACATATATTGCATTTAGGGATCTTAGACTATGTAAATCAATATATCTAATATTCATTACAATAGACATAGATATATTCATCATAGCAACACCATCATGATCATAACATAACATTCGTATTCATATCGTATCATACTTAGTCATATCTAGGGTTGTAGGGGAGAGGGACCTTATCTCAACACTACAATACATATGGCAAGTAAGCACCTCTACCATAAGTCGATCTACAATTCATAATTAGAATACTTGATAAATAAGCACCCCCACCATAAGTGGATCAATCCATTCATATATAATAACTTCATATAACGTACCTTCATAGATTTCCCTTCAAGGCCAAGAGTCAAGATCAAGTCTAACATCTTACATTTGGCACAATAGATAGAAGAACATCATAATCCAACAACATAACCAATATGATCATATTCAAGGTAATTCATATCTACAATATTCTATCATATTCCATTCATGTCTAGGTGATCTAAACTAAGGCCATTCATCAAGAAATTCATCAACCCTAGAAGATCACATCTAACCCTTCAATTTGCCTCTTTCATGATATAACCCTAGACCAAGTCAATTTAAAATTAGATTCATAGGGTAATCAAGAATACATGTAGAACTATACTTAGATCATGTAATTACATCATAAACAACTCTAATTCAATCAATTGAATCAACTTCTAACAACATTCATTGTGTGGAGAAAAGCCATAGCTAGGGTTTGGGGAAAACTTGTGGATTCTTTAGATTTGAAGTTAAAACCATCTAAAATCAGTAGTATTACCAATATTAAACATAGTTCAATCTTTAAGAACAACTTATAAAGGAATCCATGGGGTTGAGTTGAAACCCTAGCTTTTGAAGATTTCTATAATTGAATTAAAAACTTTTAAGAGGACTCCATGGGTGATAGTTACCCATGGATGAAAACCACCATACCTTAGGTGTAGAAACCCACGAAAATCCTAAGAGAAAACCTCCATCTTCAAGCCCCTAGGTTGGTTTCTTCATTGGTCTTCAATGGTGTTCTTGGAGAGAAGACATTGGGAGAGAAAGGGAATAGGGTTTTGATTTGGGGGTCTTAAGTTGAAGTGAATTAATGAATTAGTTTAGGGTCCTATAAGTTTATATAAGTCATTAATTAACCACCTAACCTACCTCCCTTAACCCCCACTTAATTAACTAATTAAAAGACTAATCATCAACTTAACTGAAAAGCTGTCAAAACAGTCCAACAATGCCTAGCCTTCCACGGACTGTGGATCAATCCACTGGCCATAGTTGGCTTCCGTGGTTTGGGACTGTGGCTCTAAATGTTGCAGGCTTCAAGGAAAACTAAGTATGGACCTACGCCCTTAATCCATAGACTGTGGTCTGGTCTACGGGACGTGGAAAGCATCTATAGGTCACCACTTAGGTCATCAAACCTTGTTGTCTAGGTAGTTTTAGGGGACTGTTTTGGGGTCCTCCTCAAGGACCCCTCGAGTGGTCTTTGGGGAGTCGTACTCGGACGTTTAACCTAAAAATGTTATTCTAAGTATGGGAGTCACTTCTACAAGTTTTCACCTTCATACAACACTCCAAACTTCAACGACAAGGCTCTTAGAACTCACTAGTTGAAATTACTAGTTTCCAGACGTTATAGTCGTTTCTTGACGTTTGATCTCTAAACTCCTAAATCTAAACTTGAAAATCCATATTACAACATTTAATCAAATTTACATCTTCAACTCACATGTGAGGTTCTAGTCTCACCTATTAGATTACGTCAAGCTTCCGTTAGGTCTTACTAGTTTCTATGGGGTGTTACAAATAAGATCCGACCTTGAGTCTCAACCCAAACCTCGACTCTGACACCGACTCAAAACCTCATCCTAACACTTGGTTTGGGATCCGACCTCAAATTCAACCTCTAATCCTAACTCAAGATCTGTACCTAACTTAATTAGAACTCAGGAGTTGGGTCTCGAATTGAGGTCGAGAGTCGAGTTGAGAATCGAGAATCATGAGTTAGATTTAGGATTATTATCGAGAATCAATAAGTAACACTTAAGTTAGTATGGAAAGTTGAGGTGTGAGGTTCAATGATTTTGGGAAATGTTTTCCTTAACTTTTTTAAGGAAAGTCAGTTTACTTAAGTTTTAGGAAAATAAATTGATTTGAAAAATATTTTTCAAAACAATTAAGACAACCAAACGTGAGAAAATTAGAAAACATTTTCCTTCATACCAAACACACCCATAGAAACCTATAAAATAGACTAAGAAGATACTTTAACAAGTTAAATAACTGTCAAGTTGTTATAGATTCAACTCAACCGAAAAGGCTAGTCTATTAGGTGGGAGAGACCATTGAAGCTTACCAACCCCTTAGTATTTTCTCTTTCTAATTATTGAGACACAATTGACATACAATAATTGTCTTTGCTTGGTAATTCGCTCTTGAGCAAACCTTAAGGCTACCAGAAATATGGTGAAGAGAGAAGATTACACCAAGGAAGGGACCAGAAGAATCAACATCAAAGAATCTAGCCAGCCAGCAAGAAGGCAAGCCAAGATTTCAACAACGTAACCGACAAAGGGACAAGTTCTACAATTATGAAAAGATAGGTTACTACACACGAGATTTTTGTTACAAGAAAGATGAAGGTGACTCGTCCACTTTTACGCAAAACTAGAAAGACAATGAAAAACAAGCTTGGGATTTTGAGACCTTCAGTAGAAGAAAGCAATCAATCAACAAGAAGAGATTGTCACATCTCGCTCTGACAAAGGGGAAGGGCTTACATGTGCAATTGTAAGTGAGAAATTGCTTGACTATGCAAAGTGATTCGGGATGCTCCAATCACATGACCAATGATGTGAAAAAACTTATCAACATGAGTAAGGATAAAAGCAGTTGAATAGTGGTGACAACGAATAATTCTAGAATGTCAATAACTCATATTGGCAAGATGGTGTTTATGCCTCATCATAATTCATGACAAGTGAAACTAAAATGTCTACCATTTTTCAGGTTTGAGGAAGAACTTATTATCTATGTGCAACTAACAACCTTAGGAAACTATGTTTTGTTTGTACCAAATGACGTAAAAATATATTGAAACTTGAAAAAAAATTACAAGATTTCCAATCATGGAGGTAAAGAGATTAGAGTCAATCTATGTTATGGTAGCCAAAATAACTTATGTGAAGAATACTCGAAGTAATCATGAGACAAATGGTCTATGGAATCCACGTCTTGGGTACCTAAGATGCAACAAATGAAAAATCATGATGCTACAGTCAAAATTAAAAGGTCTTTCTCAGACTGATATTAGAGGAGACAATATATGTGTTGTATGCTAATATGAAAAAGCACATCAACTTTCCCGTGGGGTATCAAAGTATCAAGACACTAAGCCACTAGAGTTGGTGCACTTAGACATGTTTGAACCAGTAAAGCAACCTACTGTTAGTAGTTACTCATACATGGTAACATGCATTGATGACTTCTCAAGGTAGTGTGGATTTAATTCTTAAAAGAAAAGTCTATAGTATTTGAGAAGTTTAATTAAAGAGTTCCATCCTATTGTGGAGAATGATATTGGAAGGAGAACCAAATGTCTTTGTATGGACAATGGGGGAGAACATGTCATGTGATTTCAATGACTACCTAAAGAGAAGATAATAAGGTGACAATTGACTTTCCCAAATATGTAACAACAAAATGGAGTAGTCGAAAAAGAAAATATAAACACCTATTACAAATATGCAGAAGTATGATTCATACTATGTATGTAGCAACAAGATTTTGGGGAAATGCATGAAGTATGTTGTCCATATCACGAAAAGGATGCCACAAGCGAGATTGGGATTTATCTCACCATTAGAGAAACTCAATAATACAATACCTAATTTAAGGCACTTTTGAGAGATGAGATGTGAGTCCTCTATGCTCGTTCTAGATCATCTTCACCGTAAGTTGGATAAAAATATTGTTTGTTGCATCTTTATTAGTTACGATGAACAAATAAAGGGATGAAGTTGTTGTGGCACTACTACTTGTCGGATGTAAGTGTCAAGAAATGTGGAATTTGATGAAGCATCAACATGGTGGTCCAAGAAATCTCCCTACTAGAATTGACAGCACTTGAGCAAAAGCTGCAAGATAAGCTCAAAGAAGAAAAATGAGGAAACAAGATAGAAACTAACCAAGAGGCAAAAAAAACCCCAAATCACCAACATATCTCCATAAAAAATAGTTAATGGCAAACTGGAACTTGTGAAACTCCTTTCATATTGCAAGAAGAAGTCAAAGAAGCACCACAACCATAACTAAGGAGGTCTACATGACTGAAATGCCCAAACACCCAGTATATAGATGCAACTTTAGTAAAGGTAGTCCAAATCAAGGAGATTACAACCTTGAAGATTCTTCAAAGATTAGTAAGTGGAGAAGTTCAAAGGAAGAAGAGGTTTATAATGTATCACTCAAAATGGATGCAAAGAATGAATTAAGTTAGTGTTGAGGAACTGAATTAAAACCTAAGATATTTCAAAGAGAATCTAGGATATTCAAGACTTGTAGTGAACTGAAGGAAGAACTCTAGAATGAGAGTTACGTTCTTTAGTGCAAGTCTAAAAACATTCTAGAAATAAATGGAAGTTATAGTTCTAGAAAACTACCTTCACTAAATCCTTTCATCACAACCTATAAATTGAGTTGGTTAGAGTTTTATGTGTACTAATATAATGAGTGTGTGCTCAAGAAAGAAGTAATAAAAATGTGTACTACTCAAGAAAATACTAAATGCAAAAGAAAATTTTAGTTGCAAGACCGAAGTTGATCTAGATTTCGCAAAAATAAAATTCAAGTTGTGAGCAACCAATTATGCCCAACAATTCCCAATGGACACTTCTTTTGGATCGAAATCACCATTATTGGTTGGTCACATCTAGCACCCCCCACCTTGGTCCAAGTCATCACTATTGGCTCTACCAAGCCATTACTTTGAGTTACCGCCTCAAGCATTAATCAACATGCTCATTATAGACTAATTAGATGGCCCAACCTTTGAAAAAAGTCCATTAGGTGAGATATCCCACTCAAGCCTATAAACCCCTTAATATTTTTCTTATTAATCATTAAGGGTCAATTAGCACAAAACAAAGATGGTAAAGATTCCTCTGCAGTTAAGAAAAGTTGGTTCGTGCCCTTTAAAGGAGGCACCTTAATAGGAAGCTCTTAATTCCCTACCACCAATAGTAGTCTTTATACTATGGGAACTCAAACAGAGCATAGGTTCTTAACAACACTAAGTTGATTGCAAAAATAAAAATCTTCTATAACAAGTTAAATTGCATAGATAGTAATATAGATAACTCAATCTTTTAAAATTTATTGGTTTTTAGTTCAACCATATGGTACCTAAAGCCCACTAATTCAAATTCGAATTTGTAACCTATTAAGGAGATAAAGCCCTACATATCATTAAGTTTTTTTAAAAGAATTATCTTTACAAATGTTTCTGACAATACTTTTTGCAGATTCTCAGAAGTAGCATATCTTGGCTTTCCATATTGGTTGGATATTTGTGGAAGAATAGGAACAAACGTATTGTCACCAAACACATATTATGTTGCTTATTTGGTGTTCAAAGTGGTAGATTTGTACCGTAGACTTGAATCTATTGATTCACCTATTATGTTATGTAGTGATAAGAATGAAATTGTGACAGAAGAACAAACCAACACTGTGAGGCTTGCAGCATTATTTCCCAAACTGAGAGGAGATGGTTGGATGGAAATAGAATTGGGAAATTTTAATAGCAAGGAAAGTAGTGATGGCCCTGTTGTAGATAGATTGATTGGGGTTAAACGTGTTGATTTCAAAATAAGTGGCTTCATCATTGAAGGAATTGAGTTTCGTCCTAGAAAAATCGAATAAGACATCAGAGGTGGATCTAGAATTTTAAGTTTATAGTTTATGAACTATATTTTAGTTTCTTGGTTTGAGATTGTGGATTCTACCAAAGCCTTAACTTTATTATGGCTTTGAAGTGTATTTAAGTTTGCTCTGACATTATGGTCATTTAAAAAAAACTCTAAGACTTCCTTAGTGATTTATGTTTCCGTTGTTTCCAAATTTAGCATTATATAAACTTTTTCAATATATATGTATTTGATGGGTCCTACTAAACCCGTAACTCTATTATGGCTTCCCTCCCCCCCTCCCGCAAAGTTGTGATAAAGAAATTGAAGTGCATTCAAGCTGGCTCAGACATAGTAAAAAAACTTCACTTTGTAAGTGAATTTATGGTTCTCTTATTTCCAACGGTAGCATTATGAAGCAAGCACATTGTGCGCTCAATCACACACGCAAGTGTACGTGGTCGTTAAAGTATTAAAGTGGCTCTTTTTAAGAGTCAGGTATCGTACCCACAGGGACTCAAGATTAGATTAAGTTGATCTTTCCAATACTTTCAATTCAAAACAAGTGTTATCAAGAACACTGAAGTGAATGTTTCTCTAATTTAAAATCTAATTAAAAACTTAACTAATGCGATTCAATTTCAAAAGGTTAAACAATGATTAGGTAAAGTCTAGGGCTACAGCTTACTTCAGGATTTATGCATAGTATCTTGTAAAATGGATATTACTTAACTATCGAATCAATGATCACAGGGTTAATTATATGATTATGATCTCCCGACCTCTAATCGTCTACAATAATTGGCAGCCTAACTACATCGTTGAGCGGGTAGGCTGGACCAATTACCGAGCATTATGATTTTGTCCTGTCTAATAACCAAGCATAGTCTCTAAGTATATCCCTATCCTAGATACAAATTAACTCTAATTCTTAAGAGAAAATCATGCTCCTCATGCCCCACTTTCTATCCTCTTAATCCTCTCCCCAGTTCAATTCAGACAAGATGTTTATTTCAGTGGTGATCAAGCACGAAATATGAAAACAAAAACACAAGATTGATTTATGAGATAATTAACTTCAATCCATAAAACTTCAATAAAGTACAATCATCCAATAGCCACAGCCCTAACTAGGGAAATTAGCTAATCATATCAAGAATATCAATTATGCAATGTTTAACATAAATGGATTGAACATAAAAGAGTTTAGGAATGAACCCTAAGAACATATGGAAAAGCTCCCAAAGTCGTCGTTCTTTAAAACCCAAAAAAAGGATAAAAATAAAATAAAAATCTAAGTCTATTTATATTTTGTTGACTTCGGCCAAATCTGGCAGTGAGGTCCGCAACGCAGAGTGATTTCTCAAATCTAGTTCTTGGCAATCATCTCTTCTCCACAATGCGTGCACAATACATATTGTTTTGTCTCCAATTCTAATTCGTGAACAAATAATAAAATCCCTCTCCACAACGCGGAGGGGATACAGATAAGCCTTGTTCTTCATTTTTCGTTCTCCTTTCTTGGTGCTTTTTTACTTGGATCCTCTCGTGCTTCTCAATGCCGGTTTCAGCGCTCGTTTCTTCATTTAACCTTAATTACACAACTAATCATGTTGGTTAGTCTAAATGAAATCATATGGCTCGATACTACTATTAATTAGTAACAAATAATTCTGAACTTGGACGAAATGCGGGTGTTATTTGGTTCTTAAGCATGCAAATACGCCCAAAATCACACATCCCAATAATATTTGTATTACGAGGATTCATACCTGAACCCTCCTTTATTTGAGCTTGAAACTGGCCAACCAAGACAAGGACTCTAAAAAAAGTATAAATTGAATGTATATATAATGTTTAGTGCTTAAAATTTTTATACTTTAGCGATAAACCCATTATGACCAAAAAAATATATATTTAATTGTAAATATCAGTGTTTATATCAAATCGACTATTATAGTTATTTCCTTGCGGTAAAATGTTCTGAATTCCAACAAGGGCATCTAACAAATTAATAAAACCAATAACATATTTGAGCCAATCAAGCCGTCCTTTTTAGGGAAACGATGAATCAACATCAAGTACATACATGTAAACTTAACAAGCTAATATATATGATGCAAACTTCAGAAATAAAGGCAACATAAATCACTTATAAAGTCTAGGGATTTTCTCTAATGACCATAATGTCTGAGCCAAAGTGAACGCACTTCAACTACCTTATCACAACTTCCACGGGTGGAGCCATAATAGAGTTATGGGTTCGACATATAGATACATGTAAACTAAACAAATTAATAGTATATTAAATCATCAAATCTAACTTTAGAAGTAAGAAAAACATAAATCGCTAATAAAGTCTAGAGTTTTTTTTTAACTATTATTATGTTCAAACAAATTTCAAGGCAATTCAACTATGTTATTACAACTTTTGGGGACGAAACCACAATAGAGTTACGGGTTCAATTGAACCCAACAAATACATGTAAACCAAACAAGTAAATTAAATATAATGCTAAATTTGGAAACAAGAGCAACATAAATCACTTATAAAGTCTAGAGTTTTTTTTTTGAATGACGATAATGTCAAAGATAACTTGAGCTCACTTTAAAGCCATAATAGAGTTAGAGCTTTGGTGGAATCCAACAACTTCGGCTCAAATTCTGCATTTATATTAACAAATTCAGTTAATAAGTATAAATAATGTATCTCAAACCAAGAAAACAAAAATAATAGTTCATAACCCAATAAAACTTAAAATCTCAGATCATGTGTCTACAAGCACACACTCCTTACATGAGTAGACATACCACTCAAATGACCACCTCTATTTATAGGTGTTGGTTGAAGAATCTATTCAAAGAATGTTCTAGAAATACACCTTTCACTTATTTCTAGAATGCTTTTAGACTTTGTACTGTAGAGCTCTCATTCTTGCGTTCTTCCTTCAATTCTTCATAAGTACTTGAATCTTCTACATTCTTCTTTTAAATAACATAGATATTAATTGAGTTGGTGATGACATTTTAATACTCCCCTTCAACACCAACTTAATTTATTCTTTGCATCCATTTTGAGCGATCCACGAGATTTCGCAATCATTTTGATGTCCAGGCTTATTATGAACCTCTTCCTCACTTGAACTTCTCCACTCACTACTCTTTGAATCTTCTTTAAAGATGGTACTCACCTTTGCAAATTCCGCATCCATATACTTGGTGTTTGGATATTTCAGTCATAAAGATTGTTAGGACCGAAATAATTAGGTGTCATGCGAAAGCTAACAAAGCAAATCTCGAAAGACCATGAATAAGAAGACAAATGAGAAATATACTAAAAGACACAAAGATCTAACGTTCCTACATCCACAAAAGAGATGAGTAGTTCATAAAAATGAGAGTACAAAATATAGAGAGAAACTTCACCCAATTCACTCGGAATACAAAGAGGTTCACACAAGTAATAATTTGTGTCCCACAAATTCCCCCGTAAACAAAACTCTCAAAGCTCCTACGACTACATTGTGAATGCTGATTAAATTAGAAGGAATGAGCCTCTATTTATAGAGTCCTAAACATTTTC
This sequence comes from Solanum stenotomum, assembly GCF_019186545.1. Classification (NCBI taxonomy): domain Eukaryota; kingdom Viridiplantae; phylum Streptophyta; class Magnoliopsida; order Solanales; family Solanaceae; genus Solanum; species Solanum stenotomum. The sequence goes on along the minus strand of NW_026022521.1, from coordinate 168,106 downwards.
ATACAAGAAAAGGACTAACCAAATATGGAGACTTTATGTTTTCTTTTTAGGAAAAGAAAAACCTATTTATAGTAAGAAACTCAGGGCAAATACCTATTATGCATCCATATACTTGGTGTTTGGACATTTCAGTCATAAAAACCTCCTTACTGTGGTCGTGGTGCTTCTTGGACTTCTTATTGTAATGCGTCGGGAGTTTCAAAGTGACTTACAGTAGATACTTCTGGTGCAAGTGATTTGGATTTTCCAGTTGCCTATTGGTTAATTTTTATCTTGTTTCCCTGTTCTTTTTCTTTGAGCTATTCTTGCAGCTTTTGCTCAAGTACTATTGAGTCTGGTAGGAAACTTCTTTGAAATGTCATGGGGATGCTTCATCAAATACTATATGTTCGATGAGTGGTTGAGTCTCAACACCTTCATCCTTTTCTTTGTTCGTCTAAAGATGCAACAAACAGTCTTTTAATCAAATCGACAAAAGGATAAAGATTTGAAGAGTTCTGGACAAACACAATTGCTACAGCAGTTGTTTAGCAACTGTTCCTTTGATTTGCTACAGCAATTGGTCTAGCAGTTATTATTCCTAGTTGTAGTTTATGGTGTCAGTCTTATCCTATTGCGTTCTGTATAAATATATGTAATTATGATTAGTTATTTGAGGTATGTACTTAAGAATTAAAACTACTGTATTCTGAAGTCTTGTCCTCTCCATACAGACAACTTTATTGGTATAGTTGTGTTTAAGAGTCTTGAACAAACTATTGCCAGTAAATTTACTTGGTTTGTTCTATTTCTTCGGTTCTGTCCTTCTGGTTACTATCAAACAAATAGGTCACACATATAAATACTCGAAAGTGACTTACAATAGGTATCATCTTCTTGAGTTTATCAAATGATGAGATGAATCCCAATCTTGCCTATTGCAGCCTGTTCGTGTTGTGGACAATGGTTTTCATCCATTCTACCCAAAATCTTGTTGATACATTCATACTAAGCAACATACTTCTACATATCTAAGCCAATTGTCTAATTTTTCTTTCAGTTACTCCATTTTGTTGTGGCATACTTGGGCAAGTCCAATGTCGCATTATCATCCTCTCTTAAGGTAGTCATTGAACCCACGTGATATGTACTCTCCCCCATTGTTCGTACATTGATTCTCTTTCTAATATCATTTTCCAGAATATGTTGGAACTCTTTAAACTTTTTAAATACATCAGAATTTTTTAAGAAGTATTCCGTAAATCCATTCCTTGAGAAGTCATTAATGAATGTTACCATGCATTAACATTGAAAGAATCCGAGCAACATGATCTTTCATTATTGGTAGCAAAAGCAGAAGATGAGAAAATTCATGAAAATCAATAATAACTGTTAGACACAATATTATCTAAGTTTTTATCAATCATTTCATCATTAATAATACATGCATTCCTAGTAATTTAAATGAATATATTGAGAAAAATTGTTGTTTTTTCTTTGCAGATTTTCAGAAGTGGCTAATATCCAGGGTTCTTGCTCACTAAATATCCATGGAAAGATTGCTAGTCAAATGTTGTCAAAGAGAACAACATATGCCGCGTATCTACTGTACAAATTAGCTCCAAGTTCATATTCTGGTCTTGTAATTGGTAATTCAGTTGTTAGATTTGTCAATCATGAGACTGAGGAACCACGAAGAGTCGGGAGAATTAGTTGGCCTAATGCTCAAAGAAGAGTTGATAGATGGATGGAAATAGAAATGGGGAAGTTTTTCAATGATGCAGGGGAGGACGGAGATGTTGAAGCGCGATTAATGGATATCAGGTGTCACTTTGGGATAGACAACCTCTTTGTTGAAGGAATAGAGTTTCGAGCAGAATGAAGAAGAAAGAATTCCCTTTACTACACCGAGACACAAGTTTCTCTCTCTCTTTTGGACTATGTTGCAGGATTCATATCAGTTGCTCCAAAAATGTACTATTTTAAAGGATTCGTCATACACCTAGCGACATTTTTATATTTCTATGTTGTTAAGGAAAGGTTTGGATTTTTGGTATCTGAGAAACTTTTCTGGAGTTTGACTAATTGATTTTGGCTGTCCATCAAAGAAGTTTCAAAATCTTGTAGTTTTATTTTATTTCTATATAAACAGTACATAAATTCAACAACTTTAATCTATTGATTTTTTCGATAGACTATTTCCAATTTCTCCTTGAAGGTTGAATATCGGAAATTCTCTCCTTAATATCACCGAAAGGTGCAGCTACGTCTTCATTTATGTCATCTGTTAATAGTGAAAAGGGGATGTATGTCTATGATTCAATTTCAAGAATGGTCGAAGATTTATGATACTCACATATGATTACTTTGCATAAGCTCCATGCTTCCATGATAAAGGTTGTAGTGGGAAAAGGAGAGAAGGAAAAATAATACCAGTTCTCCTTCTTCAACCACAATTTTGCTTAGATTTTTTTTAAATGTTACAAAAGTTACAAATATCTTAGATTTTTTTAAATGTTCTCCCATTCCGGTATTTAAAAAAATTATTAAAGGATCTTCGTTATTTTAAACATGATGATGAAAGTATATACTTTTTTGTCGTAGTTACGGTCTCGAAAATCACAAAAAAATAGTCTCTTTGATCATATATTTTTAAAGGCTTTCTAAATATTTTGAATTGTTATCTAGAGCTATAGTATATTTTTTTATATAATTTCTGAATATACTTACAGATTGGAATAATATATTAATATTTCTACTGCGATAATAAAAATTAAGGAGAGAAAACAAAACCTACAATATTGCAAACATGAGAATTATTAATTGTGTACATAATTGATGTTTAAAAATTGGCAAAATTTGGGGAGGACCAAAAAGTGCGCCAATATTACAAACATGAGGAATTATTAATGCTCCATGTGAAAATATAATGATGACTTTTTAGTTTTAATCCAAAGATAAGGGATTATTTTAGATTTTTCCTCTAAGAATTTATTTCTAGAGTACTGGACATCCACACTAGCTAATTGTTTTATACTCTAACACATGTGAACAAAAAAATCACTATTAAAACGAAGAAGGGCCTAAAATGCCCTTCAACTATTTGAATTGATACAAAACTACCATTCATCCATTTTTCGATTTCTAAATATCCTTGACGTTAGCCTTTTCGCTCAAAAATACCCTCAATATAAATTTTTAGCTCATATTTGCCCTTATTTTTAACAACTCTCCTACAGTAAAATTATTAAATATTTATTTACTATGTTGCCTAATTTGATTGGTCCAAATCTAAACTCTTCTATAATAATATATAATAAAAACTACATATGATTCATATTTTGACCTGATACGCTTGATAATAATATTTTACAAAATATAAATTTCATCTTCCTATTGCATATTTTAAATTAACCCTCAATTTATTATAACTCAATTCATAATTAGGGATTTAATTAAATTTCATACTCGCCCCATCAGATCATCAATCTAAAAAAGATTATTATATTTTATTTATATAAAATTCTCTATCAATTATCCAATTATCTAATTCATTTCCTCTTCTTTTTTTCTTTTTTTTTAAATCTTATTATTAATTAGATATCAAGGATTAAAACTTGAAATGAACTTACATGATCATATTCTTTTAATTTGTATTATTTTCATGGTGGATGGGGATAGAAAAAAAAGTTATTTAAATTTTGGATACATACAAACGAAAAATTGTAGTATACGTACATAGTTGTTAAATTAAATCATCTTCTATTGAACTAATTATTTATAAAGGAATGTAGTCGTTATTTCTCCTTTTTTTTCTCCCTTGTTTAATTGTCATTAGTTGAAAAAAAAAATTATAATTTAAAATATTGAATAAGATTCGAGAAGAAAAAAAAGTGGAGGAGAGAGGGCGTGGGNTGTAGATAGTAGATGATTTGTCTTTTTTTTCATTTTAAATTTATTATAGAACCCAAAATTAGGTCAATCACACGAGTCCATATATTAAGTAATTTCAAATTATTTTAATAGAGAAGGGTCTAAAATGCCATTAAACTATGCGATTTGGTATAAATTTACCTTCCATCCACCTTATGAGTGTGGACTGTTAGAAATAATGGTTATTTTGAGTCAAAATATTGACGTCAAAGGTATTTGAGGGCTGAAAGATGGATATAGAATAGTTTTGTATCAATTCAAATGGTTGAGGGGCATTTTAGGCCCTTCTTTGTTATTCAAAAATTGATTTTAAAAAATAATTTTATAATGGGTGAAAACTATGAAATAACTGAGTAAAGAAGAATAATTAAAATTTAAAATAATTTAAGTATAAGCTTAATTGGAGTCATTAATATGGTCTAGGCTCGATGGGTTGACCTGACCTAACTTGTATTTTAAATAAGGCTGGGCTATGATTTTTGGAGCTCATTTAAGAAAAAGGGTGTTTTAGCCCGACCTGGATAAGCCTGCTGGCACGTGAAGCTTGAGCAATATGGGTTGGGCCGGCCCATGGGCTAATAAAAAAATAGAGTATTAAAAATAACAAAAATCAAAAATTCAAAGGCAATTTAAAGTTTGAAATATTAAAATTTAGAACCATCAAACATGATATAATAACTGTCGTTTGGTAGAGTGTATTGGAGAAAATAATGCTTGCATTAGCTTGATGTATTNAGAAATACACCTTCCACTTATTGCTAGAATGCTTTTAGACTTTGTACTATAGAGCTCTCATTTTTGCGTTCTTCCTTCAATTCTTCATAAGTACTTGAATCTTCTACATTCTTCTTTTAAATAACATAGATATTAATTGAGTTGGTGATGACATTTTAATACTCCCCTTCAGCACCACCTTAATTTATTCTTTGCATTCATTTTGAGCGATCCACGAGATTTCGCAATCATTTTGATGTCCAGGCTTATTATGAACCTCTTCCTCACTTGAACTTCTCCACTCACTACTCTTTGAATCTTCTTTAAAGATGGTACTCACCTTTGCAAATTCCGCATCCATATACTTGGTGTTTGGATATTTCAGTCATAAAGATTGTTAGGACCGAAATAATTAGGTGTCATGCGAAAGCTAACAAAGCAAATCTCGAAAGACCATGAATAAGAAGACAAATGAGAAATATACTAAAAGACACAAAGATCTAACGTTCCTACATCCACAAAAGAGATGAGTAATTCATAAAAATGAGAGTACAAAATATAGAGAGAAACAACCTCACCCAATTCACTTGGAATATAAAGAGGTTCACACAAGTAATAACTTGTGTCCCACAAATTCCCCCGTAAACAAAACTCTCAAAGCCCCTATGACTACATTGTGAATGTTGATTAAATTAGAAGGAATGAGCCTCTATTTATAGATCCTAAACATTTTCATACAAGAAAAGGACTAACCAAATATGGAAACTTTATGTTTTCTTTTTAGGAAAAGAAAAACCTATTTATAGTAAGAAACTCAGGGCAAATACCTATTATGCATCCATATACTTGGTGTTTGGACATTTCAGTCATAAAGACCTTCTTATTGTGGTCGTGGTGCTTCTTGGACTTCTTATTGTAATGCGTCGGGAGTTTCAAAGTGACTTACAGTAGATACTTCTGGTGCAAGTGATTTGGATTTTCCAGTTGCCTGTGGGTTAATTTTTATCTTGTTTCCCTGTTCTTTTTCTCTGAGCTATTCTTGCAGCTTTTGCTCAAGTGCTATTGAGTCTGGTAGGAAACTTCTTTGAAATGCCATGGTGATGCTTCATCAAATACTATATGTTCGATGAGTGGTTGAGTCTCAACACCTTCATCCTTTTCTTTGTTCGTCTAAAGATGCAAGAAACAGCCTTTTAATCAAATCGACAAAAGGATAAAGATTTGAAGAGTTCTGGACAAACATAACTGCTACAGCAGTTGTTTAGCAATTGTTCCCTTGATTTGCTACAGCAATTGGTCTAGCAGTTATTATTCCTAGTTGTAGTTTATGGTGTCAGTCTTATCCTATTGCGTTCTGTATAAATATATGTAATTATGATTAGTTATTTGAGGTATGTACTTAAGAATTAAAACTACTGTATTCTGAAGTCTTGTCCTCTCCATACAGACAACTTTATTGGTATAGTTGTGTTTAAGAGTCTTGAACAAACTATTGCCAGTAAATTTACTTGGTTTGTTCTATTTCTTCGGTTCTGTCCTTCTGGTTACTATCAAACAAATAGGTCACACATATAAATACTCGAAAGTGACTTACAATAGGTATCATCTTCTTGAGTTTATCAAATGATGAGATGAATCCCAATCTTGCCTATTGCAGCCTGTTCGTGTTGTGGACAATGGTTTTCATCCATTCTACCCAAAATCTTGTTGATACATTCATACTAAGCAACATACTTCTACATATCTAAGCCAATTGTCTAATTTTTCTTTCAGTTACTCCATTTTGTTGTGGCATACTTGGGCAAGTCCAATGTCGCATTATCATCCTCTCTTAAGGTAGTCATTGAACCCACGTGATATGTACTCTCCCCCATTGTTCGTACATTGATTCTCTTTCTAATATCATTTTCCAGAATATGTTGGAACTCTTTAAACTTTTTAAATACATCAGAATTTTTTAAGAAGTATTCCGTAAATCCATTCCTTGAGAAGTCATTAATGAATGTTACCATGCATTAACATTGAAAGAATCCGAGCAACATGATCTTTCATTATTGGTAGCAAAAGCAGAAGATGAGAAAATTCATGAAAATCAATAATAACTGTTAGACACAATATTATCTAAGTTTTTATCAATCATTTCATCATTAATAATACATGCATTCCTAGTAATTTAAATGAATATATTGAGAAAAATTGTTGTTTTTTCTTTGCAGATTTTCAGAAGTGGCTAATATCCAGGGTTCTTGCTCACTAAATATCCATGGAAAGATTGCTAGTCAAATGTTGTCAAAGAGAACAACATATGCCGCGTATCTACTGTACAAATTAGCTCCAAGTTCATATTCTGGTCTTGTAATTGGTAATTCAGTTGTTAGATTTGTCAATCATGAGACTGAGGAACCACGAAGAGTCGGGAGAATTAGTTGGCCTAATGCTCAAAGAAGAGTTGATAGATGGATGGAAATAGAAATGGGGAAGTTTTTCAATGATGCAGGGGAGGACGGAGATGTTGAAGCGCGATTAATGGATATCAGGTGTCACTTTGGGATAGACAACCTCTTTGTTGAAGGAATAGAGTTTCGAGCAGAATGAAGAAGAAAGAATTCCCTTTACTACGCGGAGACATAAGTCTCTCTCTCTCTCTTTTGGACTATGTTGCAGGACTCATATCAGATACTCCAAAATTGTACTATTTTGAAGAATTCGTCATACACCTGGCGACATTTTGTATTTCTAAGTTGTTAAGAAAAGGTTTGGATTTTTGGTATTTGAGAAACTTTTCTGAAGTTTTGTTGACTAATTGGTTTTGGCTGTCCATCAAAGAAGTTTCAAAAACTTGTAGTCTTTATTTTATTTCTATATAAACATTACATAAATTCAGCAACTTTAATCTGTTGATTTTTCCTATGGACTATTTCCGATTTCTCCCTCAAGGTTGAATATCGGAAATTCTCTCCTTAATATCACCGAAAGGTGCAGCTACGTCTTCATTTATGTAATCGGTTAATAGTGAAAAAGGAATGTATGTCTATGATACTCACATGATTACTTCGCATAAGCTCCATTTTATTTAATGTTACGAAAGTTACAAATATCTTAGATTTTTTTAAATGTTCTTCCATTCCGGTATTTTTAAAAAATTATTAAAGGATCTTTGTTATTTTAAACATGATGATGAAAGTATATACTTTTTTGTCGTAGTTACGGTCTCGAAAATAAAAAATAAAAATTCTCTTTGATCATATATGTTTAAAGGCTTTCTAAATTTTTTGAATTGTTAACTAGAGTTATAGTATATTTTTTTATATAGTTTCTGAATATACTTACAGATTGGAATAATATATTAATATTTTCTACTGCAATAATAAAAATTAAGGAGAGAAAACAAAACCTACAATATTGCAAACATGAGGAATTATTAATTGTGTACATAAATGAAGTTAAAAAATTGGTAAAATTTTGGGGGAGGACCAAAAGTGCATCAATATTGCAAACATGAGGGATTATTAATGCTCCATGTGAAAATATAAGGATGACTTTTGAGTTTTAACCCAAAGATAAGGGATTATTTTAGGTTTTTCCTAAAAGAATTTATTTCTAGAGTAATGGACATCCACACTAGCTAATTGTTTTATACTCTAACACATGTGAACAAAAAAATAATTATTAAAACGAAGAAGGATCTAAAGTGCCCTTCGACTATTTGAATTGGTATAAAACTTCTCTTCATCCACCTTTCGGCTCCCAAATACCCCTGACGTTTACCTTTTCGCTCAAAAATACCCTCGACATAAATCTTTAGCTCATATTAACCCTTATTTTCAACAACTATCCTACGGTATATTTATTTATTATGTTGTCTAATTTGATTGGTCCAAATTTAAACCCTTCTATAATATATAATAAATAAACTATATATGATTCATATTTTGACCAGATACGCTTGATAATAATATTTTAAAAAATATAAATTTCATGATATCTTCCTATTTCATATTTTAAATCAAAAAAAAACCCTAGTTACTATAACTCAATTCATAATTTGAGATCTAATTAAAACTCCTACTCATCCTGTCTGATCGTCAATCTAAAAAAAGATTATTGTGTTTTATTAATATAAAATTCGCTATCAATTATCTTATTTGTTTCCTCTTTTTATTCTTTTTAAAAAAAATCTTTTATTATTAATTAGGATATCGAGGATTAAAACTTGAAATGAACTTACATGATCATATATTCTTTTAATTTGTATTATCTGGTGGGTGGGGATAAGAAAAATAAGTTATTTTCATTCTTTTATTCTGAATTTTGGATACATACAAAAGAAAAATTGTAGTATACGTACATAGTTATTTAATTAAATCATTCTTCCATTGAACTAATTATTTATAAATGAATGTAGTCATTATTTTTCTCTTTTTTTCTCCCTTGTTTAATTTGTCATTAGTTGAAAAAAAAATTAAAATAGTGGACAAAATTCAAGAAGAAAAAAAAGTGGAAGAGAGGGGGGGGAGGTGAGTGTAGATAGTAGATGATTTTTTTTTTTATTTTTTATTTATTATAGAACCCAAAATTAGGTCAACGAGACGAGCCCATATATTAAGTAATTTCAAATTATTTTAATAGAGAGGGGTTAAAATGCCCTTAAACTATGCGATTTGGTATAAATTTACCTTCCATCCACCTTATGAGTGTGAACTGTAAGAAATAAGGATAATTTTTAGTCAAAAAGTTGATGTCAAGGATATTTGAGGGCCAAAAGATGGATGAGAGAGAGTTTTGTACCAATTCAAATAGTTGAGGGGCATTTTAGGCTCTTCTCTGTCATTAAAAATTTTTATGTGAGCAGAAATTAATTTTAAAAAATATTTTATAATGGGTAAAAGCAATGAAATAACCAAGTAAAGAAGAATAATTAAAATTTAAAATAATTAAAGTCTACGCTTAATTGGAGTCGTCAATATGTCTAGGCCCAATGGGCCAGGCCAGGCCTAACATGTGGGGCTTGAGCTATATGGATTGTGCCGGCTCATGAGCTAATAATTTTATTTTTTTAAAATAGAGTATTAAAAAGAGAAAATACATAAAATCCCCCATGAACTTGACTGCAAAACATATTTTAGCACTTTAACTTTACAGGTAATTATTTACCCCCCTAATCTCTTTTCAAGTGAATTAAAATACACCCAAATATTATACTACCAGTCTCACAATGGCAAGTGCATTCCACACGCGTCATGTCATTGATACGTCAGCGCCACATCAACGTCACATCAGCGTCACATTTACCATTATTTAAATTTTGATTTATAATTCTTTTTTGTTTCTTTTTATTTATTCACAACTTTAGAAAGTAAAAAAAAACAAACTCAAAAAATAAGAATTAATACATGATTATAAGAAAAATAATCTCAAAAAAGAACAAATTTTCTGTTGAAAGAGATTCAAAATCTCAAAACCATTCTCACAAAAACACATTCAAATTTTAAGACACATAATCAAAATAAATAAATAATAACAACTAAAAATTAAATTTGAGATGAAAAAATTGTAGATTTTCATTGAAAAGAGCTTCAAGTTCATCACATTCAAACTTTGCCATAAATACTAATTTTAATTTGAAGCAAGGACAAATCAATGGCTTTTCTATTTCTTCCTTGTTCATCACACTTTTTGAATTTTACTGATAGAAAGGACATGAGGGTGGGATGGGGGTGAAGAAGAAGAAGAAGAAAGGGGTGGTGCAAGTGGTGGTCAAGGCAGGAGGAGTGGATTGGGTGTGAGGAAGATGAAGGGGCTGGAGATGTGGCTGGGGTTGGTGGTAAGGTATGAAGAAGATGAAGAAAAGAAATATTATTGGCTAAAAAGAAAATAATTTGGGCCCACTTATTTTTTTTCTCTTTAATTTTTGACATAAACGCGTTGTTACTTTTTTGACTTGCCATGTCAGCAATTTGGGTGTATTTTAATTCACTTGAAAAGAGATTAGGGGTGTAAATAATTACCCGTAAAGTTTAAGTGTCAAAGTAAATTTTGCTGCCAAGTTCAGAGAAAATTTTATGTATTTTCTCTATTAAATATAACAAAAATCAAAACTCAAAAGCTATTTAAAGTTTTTTTTATGTTTTTTTTTTATTTTAAGCTATTTAAAGTTTGAAATCAAATATGATACACTAGTATTCCTATTACTACTATATCATCAGAATCATCATTCAGCATTGATGGCACCAAATATAGAAGTTGCATCCATCATGAAAATATTCAAACGCGTATAGCTACTCGAAACTGGTGGCATGATTTATCAGTTAAGTTAATTTTTTTTGTACATTTAAATACTATAAGGTAGTTCATAAATTTAGTTATTTTTTATTGTTAAACTAATTGATATTGCATATAAACTATAGATGAAAATGAAGATGTCTTGTCAAAATTTATGTTAATATTTTTAAGTTATAATTTAATTTTAATAATTATAAAAAAAAATATACTTTTAAAATAAGTGAATTGACCCAACCCGCACCCCCACGTATTGGTTGGCTTGGCTGGCTATTTTCTGGCCCACAAAAAAAGTGGATCAACCCTGCTTGGCTCGTCAAATTTCAAAATATGTATGGGCTATCCGAATGGACGGGCCAACTCATATTGACAAATCTAGGTTATTTTTCATTAGAATTCCAATAATATAATTGTTTGAATAGGAAGAAATTTTTCCTTTTCCTTTTCTTGGTAGGATTAGGAATTAGGACACTTTCCTTTCCTTTTCCTTTTAGGATTCTACTTGTAAACTCCTTATATAAACCCCAACATAACCTTTTCTTTCATTTATTCATAATATCGATTCTTTTTTTCTCCATCGTCATGACTAGCATGAAAGTTGGAGGAAACACTTTGCCTGTTACTGTGGACGAACATGGTCAAGTCAGGTACGATGTGATTGCCAGACAGGCCGAAAACGCTAAGAAAATTGTATATTGTCACTACAACGATCTTGTTCCCAAGTTTGTTAAGGATCATGACGAAGACTTGAAATTCGATGTGGTACACGAGAAGAAGAAACTAATCGAGCAGACTACTCGGGAGACCAAGGCTATCCTTCTTCAGAAGATTGGTACACAACAATCTTGGGACTCTATGGAGCCACCTAAGTTCATTAAGTACAAGTCTTGTAAGCAGCAGGGTTCAAGGCTTATTAAGATGGTTGAGAAGGCGGTGGACCCTATGGAGCCACCCAAGTTCAAGCACAAGAAAGTACCTAGGGCATCTGGTTCACCGCCAGTGCCCGTTATGCATTCTCCTCCTCGTCCTCTTACAGTGAAGGATCAACTGGATTGGAAGATTCCGCCTTGTATATCGAACTGGAAGAACCCTAAAGGCTACACAATCCCACTTGATAAGCGTCTTGCTGCTGATGGGAGCGGAGGATTTGATGAGGTTAAGATCAATGATAATTTCCCAAAACTTGCTGAGGCTCTGTATGTTGCAACTGAGAAAGCTACGGAAGCAATTGCAATGCGGTCAAAGGTTCACAGAGAGATTATTCTCAAAGAGAAGGAAAAGAAAGAGATGGAACTTCAGGAGTTGGCACGCAAGGCAAGAGCAGAGATAGCTGCAGGTCTTAAGAATGATGTGGATGATTATGAGGGTCGATTACGGAGAGAGAAGATAAGCAAGGAGCGACGTCAGGAGAGAAGATTGATGGAGGCAAAAGAGGGTGCAGCAATGAAGAGGAGAAAGATCAACACCAGAGATGGAGACCGTGATATCAGCGAAAAGGTGGCTCTTGGGATGGCTTCTACATCAAGAGGTTGTGGAGAGACCATGATGTATGACCAGAGATTGTTCAACCAGGAGAAAGGGATGGATTCTGGATTTGCTGATGATGATGCTTACAACCTATATGACAAAACCCTATTTACTGCTCAGTCTACTCTGTACAGACCAAAAAAAGACGCTGATTCTGATACGTACGGAGAGCAGCAACAGGAGAAGATCACTCACTCTAAACCTGACAATGCATTTGCTGGAACTTCTGAGAGAACTGGTCCTAGAGATAGACCTGTGGAATTTGAGGCAGATGCTGATCCATTTGGTTTGGACCAGTTTTGGACAGGTGTGAAGAACAATATGGCAAATGATGGTAATTGAGGCACCATGAAAGCAGTGACGCGAGATGGCTATGAAACAGCACTAGAAGAACTTGTATTGCTTTGGAGAAGGGCGTTGACGACATCCTGGTTGGCTTGCACAATGTAATTTGCTTCTTCTTCTTTTTCTTTGATGCATTTGAACAATGTCATTTCTCTTTTACATGTCTATCAAATAATAAAACTTTCCACTAAAGCTGTGTCAAGCTTTACTCAATGTGCATCCGCCCCTGCCAATAGAAAACCTCAGTTTTCTTACCAAACTTGAGGAAATTAATCAGAATTTCTGATGATTCTCCCCAAATCAATGAAAAATCTGACTAAAACAAGTATGGCAGCAAAAATCAATAAAAATGAAAATAAAAAATAATGTCTGGAGAAATCCATACAAGATAATGAAGTTCAAGAAGAAAGAGTGAGGAAAAAGGTAATCAAAAAGTCAAATGTTTACTGTGGTCTTCGTATATTCGACTTAGATTAGGTGAAAACAGGGGGGAATGGAAACGAATTGAGGGTCCAAATAGGATTTATATTGAATTAAAATATGGATACAAGATGGGTCTTTGCAATGTTCTTTCATCACAACAGATGAGCACTGAAGATACCTGGACACAGCTACCTAATAGTTTTCAAGCTACAGCCGACCTCACGTGTTGTTTGTGGAGCACACAATAGTACCACGAATCTATTCTAGAGGCACTACTAAAAGAAACTCAAACTTACTGTACATTTTACACCTCAGAAGTCTCTTCTTTAGTGATTCGTCCAAGAGGATTGATAGCTAAGTTTTCTACTGTATGCTTCTATCTGATACGTGAAGCAAAATGAATTAGTGTTTATTGTAACAGATAGACATGAAATAGAGAGTATTAGTCTATACTCACTGTGAATTCCGATATTCCAATTCAGTCCAGTTCATCTGGTCAAATCTTCTGGCAAAATTCGGCAATCGTCTATTGGTTTAGTTTGATACTTCTGCTGAAGCATCAAGATCATCGTTCTTCAGGTTGTAGAGCTTACATTATAACTTACGTACTGCATAGAACAGAGCACCAAGCACTTGAGGATTTCAATAACATGAAATTCATTTCATTTTCTGTTCCTTTTCAGGGTATCCATGTCTTTCCATTGTTTTCTTCTTCATGACAAAATAATCTTTTCAATGTGGTAACTGTAATCAGGCCGTTCTAGTTAATTTATCGTAATTCACTCAACATCATACAAGCGCTCCGACATTGTTCAGAATCTAAACGAAATTATAACATAAGTACTAAACTTGTAGAAAAACATACCTAAAGCTGGAAACAAGATTGAATTATGTTGATAGTTTTTTTATGTAAGATTAGAATGATGCTCGACACATCCTGTGAACTTTTTTCAATATTCACCTGTAATCTTTTTGTATGTAGCTACAGCACCTCCTTAGTGCTCTGATTTTAACATCAAAAACACTTAGCCACTTCAAAAAAAAAAAGTTGGGAACGGAATCTTTTGTTGCTAATATTGTCGTTTCAACCCAAAGCAAATTTACTCTGGATTGATCTGTGATATATTGAAATATGGGCTAAAGTAATGTCTTCTTTTGGTAAGATAGGCTAGATAAATGTTCACCGTAAAATGGTGGACAAGCTAAAAGACCTTTAGCTACACCTTTTGACATTTTACCATCTTTGTTATCCAGAAGATACTTCATATGTCACTCCGTCAAAGCTGAAGAATTAAAAATGGAACAAATAAGGAAGTAAAGAAGAAACTCACAAAATGCTTTCTTCAGGCAATTTCAACCAATGGAATGAGATCTATTTTGCGAATTAAGATTCCTACTGTCTTTCAGCGAAGTGAGGAAGTTGGATAAAACAAGTGAGTCATTACGCGCATCCCTCTCATTAAGCCATTGCTCCTCAATATGGATACTGACATCCCTTTTAGTGTCATTCCATTAACAATAGTTAGAATTAGGAAGCTATGAAAGGGCTTGGATACTAAATAACTCTCTTGCTGTTACAGAAAAGAAAGAAAAATGAAAATGCTACCTCTTCAGAGAGAGAACTTCATAATTTCTGCGCAGATAATCAGCATACTTGATAAGGGCATCTTGTGCATACTGCCTCCCTACTGATCTTACTGAAGCAGCATTAAGTAAATTCTCCAGTGTGCCGTGCTTTTTCAAAAGCTTCAAAGCAGTCTTTCGACCAAAACCAGGAACAACATGCTGGATTCCAGGAACACCATCAACCTCATCACCCAGTATGCACCCTTCTCCAGAAAACCACAAAACTTAGCAGCCAACATAATAACAGCAGACACTCGAGAACAAAACTGATGATTAGATGATTCTAACAGCATCGACACTGAAGCATCCAAAATCCACCCATCCCCTACGGTAGCTAGCCCATATTGGCTAGAGCCCAGAAGTGCACACATGGGAAAATGCTAAAACCTTATAAGAAGAACAGGATAGCATGAAACACACGAAGCTATATGGAAACAAAAGAGGCTTTTGTTCTTCCTTTTACCAAGTGCCACCTGCACTTTCTTCATAATGCTACCTAAGCAGCTCGGACTTGGATGCGGATGTCCGATACAGGTGCGGATTTAGAGGTCAGATCCTTCATGATCTACATTTTAAGATTCGGGGGTACCGATAGGGGTGCGGGGATTCGGCTAAAAATAATTCAACTATCAAAAAATAGAGTTGCATGTCTAAATTATGAGACATTATGTGGTAAATTTAAAAGGTATATTGAGGAGAGAATATTGATCAAGAGGAGATTTACAGAAGGTGGTATAAGGAAAAGTTTGACATAGAAATTTATGTATACAAGGTACTTTATTTTTTTCAATTTCACGTTAGCTTTTGTTTTGATTACAGAAATCATTGTATTTGTCCTGAATTTCACTGTCAATTTTGGTCAAAGTACCCAAAACTGGTTGACCGCATCCGGTACGATAAAAAAGAAGAATAATGAGTTATAGATGTATTGAACGTAAGTTCATATCAATGGAAGATCTTCTCAAAAATATTTGGTATAAAAAAATATTTAGTAGATGTAGTAAAAATTAGAAGAAAAAAAGATATCTTACCCAAGATTAAATTCCCACACTGACCTTCAATTTTACCCCTCTTCATGGAAAGAACCACTCCCTACTTTTGCCTCTCTCAATTTTCATATCCCAATCAGCTAAACGTCGGTCACAAACTATCAGGGGTTGGTTATATGAATCCTCTATATTTGGTCTGCTCTATTCAGAACCACTTCATTTCACTACACCATAATTGACCTTTTAATATAAACGGGGATCTCTTAAACTACAGTCCTCTAAATCTCACCCAAATCCTGCCTAACAAGGAAGTAGAATAATGACTTTTAATTTGCAGCTATGAATAAGATACTATTAGCTTCAACAAGTACATGAACTAGTAACTTAGGATAAAACTACACCTAAAAGGAGTGTGACATACTTACTCAGGCTCAAATCAGACCTTGGATCACAATTGTACTGTGCCACATAGTGTTTTAGGGTGTAAAAGGACCATCTATTGAACTCTGGTACTGGCATGACAATTTGAACATCATCAGATATCAGCTGTTTGAAGTCTTTGTCAGGAGAGGCAACGACAACTCGGTGCCCCCTTTGTATAACCTGTTCTACAAGTGTGGCTATGACATCATCGGCTTCATGTGATTCAATCTTAACTACCTGCATACTACACTTAGTCAAAAGCCCTTCTCATCATGCTAACAAGATTGTGTAACGCAAAAAAATATATGACCAACACATAGAAGAAAGCTTCCAAACAATACTGTGTAGTGTAAAAAACAATATTCTGAGCAAGAATGTCCAGCCCAAAAATATAAACAAGTCTGCAATTATAACGTATGTTGCTCGGACTCTCCAAAACTGATGCCACACCTGTGCCGGATCCTACAAAATGCACTGTTTTTGGAAGATCCGACATGAACCCAGCAACATTTCTAAAGAGTCTAAGCAACATAGATTATAAATACAACAATCATTGTCAAACCTGAGGCAGGAGATGCACAAGGTAGCAGGAAAATACCAAGATAAAAAATATCATAAGGGGAGTACTGGATTTGTAGGCCACCGATTGTAATTTATTATTTCTCGTTGATAATAAGTTCTGTATATGTTCCCACCCAAACTTAAAGCTGAAATGACATTAATAGGCCTCAGAAACTGTTCTCTTGAGAGAAAACTAGCTGGTATTGATTGTTCCATTCAACGTTCATGGCTTTATTTATTTGGTCCAAGATTTGTTCTTTCTCCATTCAACTTTTGCTATATATGAATCTCCAGTGTTGTTGCTTGACACATTTCACCATAAGCAACTCACATTTCGGAAACAAATTTCTTTCTGACAAGAAGGAAAAATTAAATCTATATCATGGTTCATGCTTCTTAGTATCTCTAGTTAGAAATAACATTGTAGTTAATATCAGTAAATTACACCGTCGATGCACAAAAAAAATAGAAAACCTTTCTCAAATCGTTAGTAAAGATAACCGTCAACTTCAGACTACTAAAGTAACCAGATTCCAAGGATGCATCAATAAACCAAAACTACAAGTATTGAAGAAGAAATTGTTCACTCACAGGAACATTGCAGTTCTGAAGGACATCCAAGATGAGCCTATGTGACCTTTCAATCGTACTCCTTGGAGATTTTACTGCACCTTGCAACTGATGCCAGTATTTCCTCCTACTTGCTTTATAGGAAGGTAACAACTGTCGTCTATACTCATTACCTCTTTCTCCATCAATAACCTGTAAAATAATCAGCCAGTTCAAACAATATGTAGTTCATGATGCATTCATATACCATCTACACCTTCCAAGCAAGGTCCTAGCTCATTCAGACGAACTCCGTAGCTTTTTCTTAGACTTTGTATTGAAAAAAACTACTATTAAACATGTACAAATACTTTAAGTACAATAAGGTGAATCAACAAGTAAGATTATATTTATAGAGTATACCACCCCTAACACTTCAATTCTTTTCTTTTTCATTTCTTAGCTCAACAAACAGAGTAATACACAGAGAGGAAGCTTACAGCAATAACAGGATCAGTGAGGCTAACTTGAGAGAAGAAAAGGGAAATCCAATGAGCAAAAGATTGCAAAGAAGGAATGCTTCCTTTGTAACAAATAGGATTAACATCCAAGAAAAAAACCCTCTTTTTTCTTGAATTCTTGTAATGGGTATCTCTACTTTTCCCAAAAGGTTCATTCCCTTGTTGCAAAATTGGGTCTTGCACAACAGGATGACTATGAGAAGAAGAAGAACAAAAAAGAGGGCTTAGTTTTAGCAAATTTCTTTGCTGTTTCAGTGGGGAAACAAGAACTGGGTGGTGGGTAGAGTTTGGAATTGGGTGGAAATGGCGAGGTGTGATAGTAAATGGTGGAAATTGCTGAATCTCCATGGTTGCTAATTGCTAAACCTCTAATGGAGTTCTTCTACCTATCTCATCTAGTCTTTAAGGTTCTAATGGAAACTTTAGGGATTGAAAATAGTGAAAATTATAGTTGATGTCTATAACCATAATAATCCTTACTTTAGGGACCAAAGATGTAATTAGGATAATAATGTAAATTGGGAGAAAATGATCAAAATGGAGTACTACATGTATATATTTGGTACTAGAGGGAAATAATATTTTTCAATTTTCTCATATCTGATTGTTAAATCTTTGAAAAATAACCTTTTTCAAAAATGTCGAAATGAATTTTTTAATGAAATGATATGTATGCATGGTTGAAACGTGGGAGAGGGAAAGGGAGAAGAATGGTCCAAAGAATGAATTTTTTATAATAAACAAACAAGTTTCGTAAATCACATTTTGAAGTTTACGGTCTCCTTCCCATTAATATGGATCTTTTTCCTTCTGAAAATAAGTCCATCAATTAATGTCAACAACTCACACTGTTCCTTTTTACATATTTCGTTCTGCATTTTGTATTCCTCCTAAGAAAATATTAATCNCTACTTTTCCCAAAAGGTTCATTCCGTTGTTGCAAAATTGGGTCTTGCATAACAGGATGGCTATGAGAAGAAGAACAAAAAAGAGGGCTTAGTTTTAGCAAATTTCTTTGCTGTTTCAATGGGGAAACAAGAACTGGGTGGTGGGTAGAGTTTGGAATTGGGTGGAAATGGCGAGGTGTGACAGTAAATGTTGGAAATTGCTGAATCTCCATGGTTGCTAATTGCTAAACCTCTAGTGGAGTTCTTCTACCTATCTCATCTAGTCTTTAAGGTTCTAATGGAAACTTTAGGGATTGAAAATAGTGAAAATTATAGCTGATGTCTATAACCATAAAAATAATCCTTACTTTAGGGACCAAAGATGTAATTAGGATAATAAAGTAAAATGGGAGAAAATGGAGTATTACATGTATATATTTGGTACGGAGGAAAGTAATATTTTTTAATTTTCTCATATTTGATTGTTAAAACTTGAAAAATTAACTTTTTCAAAAATGACGAAAATGAAACGGAATGTAGGGGTGTTCACGGGTCGATTTGGATGGGTTATTGGTCAAAACCAAACCAATTTAATCGGTTTTAAAATTATCAAAACCAAACCAAATCAAATATAATATACATTTATCAGTTTGGTGGTTATTAGTTTCGGTTTGGTTTGGTTTGGTTTGGTTATTAACCATATACAAAAATAAAAGAAACAATTCATTCAAAATGTGAAAAAGTGATAACAATCCATTCAAAACGAAAAATAGTTAGAATGACTTAAATTACTGAACTTTCAATCACTAAATTTACTATCAATAAAGCTTTAAAATTCACTATATTGGCCTAGAATGAAGAGACTATAATATTTTCAGTCCCACAAAGAATTGTCATATAGACACTCATATACATGAAATTAATAAGATAAATGTTTTCATCTTGGGCATTTTTGCTTTCAATAAGTAAATTATAATGAAATTTTAATGAAAATATATATAAGATCTTTAAAAATTGTTTATAAGAATAATATATTAAGTATGTATATTAATAAAATATATGCATATTATTCATCGGTTTGGTTCGGTTATTTCTTCGGTTTTTTTCGAATAAAATCATAATCAAATCAAATACTATCGGTTTTCAAAAATCTAAAACCAAACTCAAATAAAATCAATTTTATTTTATCGATTTGATTCAATTTTTCGGTTTGAATCGGTTTTTATCCAAACCGTGAACACCCCTAACGAAGTGTATGCACGGTTGAAACGTGGGAATGGGGGTAGGGAGGAGCATGGTCCAAAGAATGAATTGTTCATAATGAATAAACAAGTTTCGTAAGTCACATTTTAAATTTAGCGTCTCCTTCCTATTAATAGGGGATCTTTTTCCTTCTGAAAATAAGTCCATCAATTTATGTTAACAACTCACACTGTTCCTTTTTACATATTTCGTGTAACTGATTTGAAAAATGGTTATTTATTTAATGATAAGGATAAAAAAAATAAATTATTCTAATTTGTCCAAATGGACGAAGAAATTTATTTTCAGTACTAGAGGGTGTATTATATTTTGAGAAACATTCAAAATTAAAATAATAATTTTAACTAGGCATAAGCTAAATAAGTCATATCCATAAGTAAAGTAATGACAATTAGCTCAACTTTTTGGCAATTCACAAACTCCATATGTTTTTGCGAATTCGAATTTCGTTTATTACACTTTCTTATTAATTAATCTATTTTGAGAAAAAAGAAAAGGGTGCATATCTCTCTTTTTAAAATGGTTTAACATAAATAATCATTTTCTTCCACATAAATTTCATCGATAACAATAACAAACAATAATAATAGTGATGAAAATCATTACAATAACAATAACAATCCAATTAATCAAGACGACGTAGAAGGTATTCAACTTCGACAAGTTTAGTCAAAGGCATTACCCATTCATCATATAAACGCGAAACTAATAATGGATCAATTTTTTCCTTCACTTCTTCAACACTATCGTTTAAGGTCACTTCTTGACCAAACACTTTAGCTTTCTTCGCTACTCTCTTCTTTACCATCTCTTCAACTGCTTCAAATGTTAATAACTTCATTAAAGCATCTCTATCCTGCAACAACAACGATGCATCAAAAAATATTACTGCGTGAACTGTAAATGAGTACACTAGTTAATCGTAAGTAATGAGATACCTGAGCAAGAATAAATGGTTTATATTCATCAGTGCTATCTTTGAATTTAACTTCAGCAACAAATTTTCCATAGTGAATCCTTCTAGATAGTGCCTTCAACAACAAAAGAAAAAATCAATAAAAAAAATCACAACAGCTTATAAATATTGAAGAAAAAAATTCAATGTTTACCCAACTTTAAATTTTATTTTATTTTATTTTCATTTTCCCTAGTTCACTGGCCTTCAACTAGTAAAGTCAAATTATTTATTTTTGAAATAATTGTAAAAAACAATATTAAAAGGTGTAACATGAAGTGTCAGGTCATGTTATTTTTAATGTCGAATAGGCTTTAATTAAAATGATAAAAATAAGGGCAAAGGGTCTGAAAAATACTTTAATTTTGATTGAAATCATTATTACAATATCAAACTTTATGAAGGATTTTTTATCCCTGCACTATTTAATAGTGTATTTTAAAGGTGTATATGTGTCCACGTGAACACATTACTACTTATAATGATGTTATATTTATGATGTCTACGTGGGCACATATATACTTTTAAAATATACTATTAAATAGTGCAGGGGGTAAAANATGATGCTATATTTATGATGTCTACGTGGGCACATATATACCTTTAAAATACATTATTAAATAGTGCAGGGGTAAAAGGTCCTTTTCAAAGTTCAGTATTATTACAACAATTTCAGTCAAAGTTTAAATATATTTCAGACTTTTTTCCTTAAAAATAATGAGTTGCTCATTCTAACATGTGTTGAAGTAACATTTTTTTTTTAGAATAAGCTGCAAGTTGCTAAAAAAAATCAGAGATAAAAAAATATATAGCTTAATTGGAGAATGCAGAGAACTTTATTCTTTATGTTTGCCTAGCTGGATCAAATTTTATATTGTGTTAAGTGTGGGTTTTTTTATATTTTTTATTTTTGAAATTAAGATTTTAAGACACAAATTCAAATTAGTTCATCTTTAAAATAAATAGTAAACATCGAATGAAAAATCATAAAATAAAAAGAAAATATTCATATTTTGTATTTACAATAAACTAATGAGTGAATGTGAAGCACGTGGTCTCTCGTACGATTGAGTAATATGTATATTCACTTTTATAAAATTAAATTGCTTGATATGATAAAAGTATCGAATGCAAATAAGTATTTACCTGCAATAATTGAATGTCACAAGCAGCAGTAGTTGCAAAATTTGCATCATCATCAGCCTCAGTACAAAATAGTGGAAGCATTTGATTTATATAAATATCCAATATCTTCTCATTTACATTTACTGATTCTGCTGCAGGATGCAAAACCTATATAATATTAATCAAATTAATTAGTGTTAATTATGATAATTTTAAAATCCTAATTAAAAGCACAACATAATTTATTTATCTTTAAAAATATTACATTATTTATCTAATAAATAGATACTTACTGGTGTGCATTTGGTAAGTGGTATAATTGAGTCAGACAAATTATCTGGGAAGAAAGGATTTTCCTCTGGGGATAAGTATCTACCAACCTGTTATATAATAAAATCAATTAAATTAAAGGAATTTAATTTTTCTTTGGGATAAAGCTCCCCATATCCAAATCCAAAATTTTTAATTAAATATTTATTATTTTATCATAATCTTTGATGATAAATATTTTCTTTTCAAACTTATTAAAGAAACGCACAACAATCGTTGAAAGTAGGATCCTAATAATTTAGTCAATTTCTAAAATAATCGCTCAATCAATAGTTATTATCTGAGATAGACGCTTTCTTTCTTTTCTTTTTCAAAGAAATGGAGTAAAAAAGAAAAGTGATTTTTTGAGATAATAACTAGTAATCGAGTAAATCTCTAAAAATCAATTTGATATTTTCCTAATTTAAGAGATCATTTTAGAAAATTGTGAGGAAAGTACCATTATCCTGATATTAAGTAAGTGAAGAAATTAAAAAAAAATCAATAAATAAATATGTGATTTAGATGCACGTCATAATTTAATTTAAGTGTCAGATTTAAGAAAGGAGGAACAAATATAGAATGAAAAAATAGAAAAAAGATAAATAAATCATGGTCAACCAAAACTAAAATAGCAAGCAAGTAAACAAAGGAATCTAATAAGTTCCGAAAAATAAGGAAAACCTACCAAAAGAGTACAAAGATAAAGACAAACACCATTAACATTTCCAAGAACTCCAACAACAAAGTCGAGTCCCACCGAATCTAATAACTTTTATTTAAATTATATATTTATGTTGAGAAAATTCATTAAATCTATATACGTATCAATTTAAAACCTAATTATTAACACTTAAATATATCATTTTAAAAATTTTAAATTCATAAAGTTAAAATTCTGATTACGCTTCTGAAAAAACAAACTATCATTCAACATTTGATCAAAAACAGAGGCGAAATACATCGACAATCCATTAAAATCATATGTACAAACACAAGAAGAGAATTGTTACCTTAGATTGAAGAGCTTCTGTTTCTTGAAACAAGTATTGAAACAAGGATCCTGAAATATTTGAAGAAGAAGGTAATTGTTGTTTGTATAAAGTTGGATTTATTGGGAATTTGATTCTTTCAATA
This sequence comes from Solanum stenotomum, assembly GCF_019186545.1. Taxonomy (NCBI): domain Eukaryota; kingdom Viridiplantae; phylum Streptophyta; class Magnoliopsida; order Solanales; family Solanaceae; genus Solanum; species Solanum stenotomum. Next base: position 144,561 of record NW_026022521.1, on the reverse strand, counting down.
AGGTTGAAAATGATGGTATCTTCTTGTCTAATTAAACTATCTCTTATTGAATCAAGACTCAATTTACCATCATCACCACAAGCCATTTTTTTTTTCTTTTTTTGATTGATAAAATTCTGAAAAATATTTTATGTGGGGAGAGGAAGAAAGAAAAAATGAGAAGAAAGAATTAATGTTATCTGTTTTTGGTTGGTTGGTTGGTTAAGTTTGGACTATATATTGAAGAGGTTTTTATGTTTTTAGTCCCTATATTTTAGGTTCATTAAAGGTTATGGTCCTACTATTATACGTTTACGTAAAAAAGGTTATGATAGTTGTTTAGATTGGTCTCGATTCCTCAAATTGAGCTATAATAGTAGTTGAAGAATCTCTTGTTCCGAGTGGGTTTAAAGCCATGACTTTACTAAAAAATTCTTGCCATCTCGAAGAAAATCTAATGTGAAGCTCGGGCTAGCGAACATGAATAAGGGATGTCTTCCTTTTTTTTCTTGATTTAGGTGACATAGTCTTATCCTATGAATGATAATGATGCATGATATGTGTTTGCACTTAGAATTCTTTTATTTTATTATATGTAAATTATAATTATACAAATTGACAACTTTACATTTTGTTTCTTACTTTTGATTTCCTTAATCATGTCCAATCTTTCTATTCAATACCTAGATTCATTGATTTCTCTTGCAAGTTTGATGAGATCTTTGTGAGAACTGAAAAAATGTAATGACTTAAGAAAATAACGTATGTAATTATGATCTTCTCAAGAACAATATTATCATATTTTATTTAGTTTCTTATAATTCAAGTTTTATTTTTTAAACTAAGAAATCAATAATCGAATTAAGACTAAAAATTTGAATATTTAATTTTCTATTTTGAAACCCTTCCATCTTTATCCTTTTTGAAACAGAAGAAGTATGTTATAATTTTGTAAAGCCAAAATTAGACTTTAATCATAATTCAAGTGCTAAAAGTGCAATTTACTTAACCAAACAAATTAAGTCTATGTGAAGGTCTAGAAATGTCATGTGCACACTTGGAGCGTAGTGCGCAGACAAAATCATTTTTGTTAAAAAATATTTTATGTATATTCAAATTTAATCAAACTTTTTTATAAATATAAAATATCGAATCAAATATTTTTTAAAAAAAAACTTGCTCACTACGTAAGAAGGATGTTTTGATGCGTGTGAAAGACGTGTAATGGGGATCCACACAACACTTTATATGCACTTTCTTGTAACATGTCCTTTGTGTTGTCCACTAAAGTTCATGGAATCAAATTACTTTTTCACTTTTTTTTATCCAATCAACCAAAGAATTGTCCCAAATATCGAGAAATGTGGTTTTTTCTCTGTTTAAATTTATATTATACTTTTAATGTCTCTAGTTATTTGTTCATTTTTTAATTGATACATTTATTAAGAAAATAATGATTAACTTAGCGAGTTTATCATTTTATCCCTATTAATTATGAAGTGAATAAATTAAAAATTTAAGATTTTCAAAAAGCTCTACATTTTTCAAAATTAATTAATTGAGGGTATAATATGTAAAAAAATAATTGTCCTTTTTTGATTTATCAAAATGGATAAATAAATAAATAAAATTGGACAAGTAATTAGAGATAGGGGGAGTATAATTTGATTTGATATAGAGTTTGAGAAAAATGAAATATTTTTTAAATTTGCGATCTAAAATAAGTCATAGATATTTGTGTGACTATAAATCATTTCATTAAGAATAAAAGAAATATTTTAAAGTTAAATTAATAATACTAAATATAAAAATGTATCATTCTTGTTTAAACGAACTAAAAAAAAGTGGATCATAAAATCAAACAAGAAAGTATTTTCTATAACGGTCAAAAACATCCCTTTTAACTATAATTCAAACTTAAAGTCTTAATCTACATTCTTCTATTAGAATAATGAATACATAACATTCTTGAACTATCTTAGAAGCTACAAGTTACATTCCTCTGTTACTTTTTTGTCAAAAAAGTAACGTTTCAAACAAAAAATGTTCTTGAGTTTCTAGTTGCAAGAGTCATCTTTGCTCAATTTTTTTACATAGCTTTTCTCATTTGTATTAATTTTATTTTTATTTTTAGATCAAGTAAATATGACAGTATGCTATTGAGATACATAATTTGTCTTTTACAATAACAATAGTAATACTAATAATAAAAAAATCCAGTGTATTTATTTTTTCTTTTTATAAAGTTGAATCTTTTTCTTCTATTTTATTTTGGTGTCTCGATATAGTCATATTTTGTTCATGTTAATTTGCTCATTTTGAACCTATTCAAATAGTAAATAATCATGTTATTGATCAGTATGGTTTACACATACTAAAAGAGGAACAAAAATTATAGGTGTTAAAATTTTTTTTGGAACCTATCGTTTTTTTTTAGTGATTAAGAAGTTCAAAACTCAACTTGAGATTTCAAGATCAAATTGCCACTGATCATATGAAACGGACTAATTTTGTAAATCGAAGCCTAATTCAAGTATGTATTTCAATTGGTAGTGATCTATATTGCGTACCAAACAAAAAATGTGTCAAATTTGTTAGAGTAAAATATGAACCTTTAACGAGAGAGTTATTTCAAATAGTAGCTAGCAACATAGATAAATATGAAATATTTCATTAGATTAATGGAGAAACTATGTAATTACACGAGCACTCTTATCATTTTTATTAATATTTTTTATAGTTTGAAATAATTACATTTTATATCACTAATTAATAATTTTATATATTAGATTTCAAGTTAAATACATCTAACTAGACATATGTTTTTTGCTACCAGATACACTGATTTGGTGAACTTTTCTCTATTAAGATTGAGCATGGGACTGCTAATTAGTTGTGGAGCCCGTTTGGATTGGCTTAAAAGTCGGTCAAACCTACTTTTAAGTCAGTTTTTTATTTCTAGAATTGTTTGACAAATATGTAATATAACTTAAAATAAGTCAAAAATGACTTAAAATAAGTTACGAAGTGTTTGGCAAGGTAAAAAATGACTTAAAATAAGTCAGAAACCAAAAGTAGGTCTCCCCTACTTTTTATTTTTTGACTTAAAAGTCATTTCCATTTGATTTTTTATTTTTGATTTAAAAACTACTTTTTTAAGTCAATCCAAACGGGCTCATGGTTGACTGATAGTGAAGGTTGAGTATTGAACTTCATCAAATTCTTCTCCGATAAACTCCTCAAGATATCTTCCATCGGCAAAATTGAGTTGTTAAATACTTTCTCTATTCCATATTAACTAAATTTGTGAGGCAATGCACATTTATTAAGAAAAAATATTTAAGGACATAATTTAAACTTTATTTTTCTCTTATTGTCCTTTTTGTAATCATAAATATAACTTTGCAAGTGGTGCACTTCATCTCCTAAAAAAATTCAAACTTTTTTAAAGGAAAAGGTAACCATGGAAAAAAAATATTCAAACATGCATCTTGAACTTTGAACAATGAAAAAAATCTCAATTTTTCGGTTAATATGGAATAGAGGGAGTACAATGTAATATACTTCATTCGTCCAACAATAGTTGTCCACTATACTATTTTGGAATATCCAACAATGCTTGTCAATTTTATGAAAATTAATGGATAATTTTACACTTAGTTCCTAATTTATCCTTATCATTAATTATAGTCATTTTCCTATTACATTTTTTAAGACATTGTATTATTAGTACCATATTCAAAGAGTGATATTGTAAAATTACCTTTCTATTTATAATTTCTTAAAAAGTGTGCAAAATCAATAACCTTCTATTTATAATTTCTTAAAAAGTGTGCAAAATCAATACCCTTCTATTTATAATTTCTTAAAAAGTGTGCAAAATCAATACTCCCTCCGTCCCTTTTTAGTTGCCCACTTTAGAAATGACACACAGATTAAGGCAACAATGATTAGCACAGTGAAGTTACAATTTTACCCTTATGACAACTTTTCACTTCAAAATTACAACCACTTATTTGAATTTAAGTGAAATAAATTGGAGGGAAACAACATACACTTTTACAATTTTCAAGAAGTGTAAATAAGGGTATAATAGGAAAAAATTTGTTGTTCTTTCTTGATTTGTCAAAATGGACAACTAAATAGGGACAACTAAAAAAGGAAATATGGACAAGTAAATAGGAACGGAGGGAGTACCTTCTATTTATAATTTCTTAAGAAGTGTGTAAAATCAATAGTAAACAAGTATTATTGGACCGAAGGAATATTTTCAACGAAATTATTGCATTCTAACATGAATATTTCCTATGCATTGGATTGTCGTCAGGTTTTGGGCTTTAATTTTTTGAAGTCTCATTCGATTCAGTAATATGTCATTTGACACAAGCGCAAATCATACCATTTCGTTCATTGTTGTGATTTATTAATGTATGTTCATGAAAAAATTATATTTTTTTATGTTTTATTGTTGTTGTTGTAGTTGTATTAAATTTGTATAGAAATTGTATTTTTTCTTATGTTTTGTTATTATTTTAGTTGAATTAAATTTGTATGAAGAAAAAAATGGCAAATATACCTCTGAATTATTGTAAATGATATGTCAATACCCTTAGTTCTACTTTAAGGTTGTATATACATTTATCGTTAATATTTTGGATTGCGTATACCCTTGAGACTAACGGCTAAACATGTGGTTACATCTCAATAATTTATCTAATTTTTTTTATAACTGAAATGAAAAAAACTCATCCATAACCCAAATTAAAACACTCATATTTCATAATTCCCTTCAAATAGTGCTAATTGTCCATCTTCTTCTCTTCTTTAGTTCTCAAAAAATTGTTGCACAATTCAAAACTTTCACTAACATTAGCCATTTTTTGTGTTTTAGAGTTCATGGATGATTGTGCACAAAATGATCAAGTTAATTTTGTGGTTGGCCACCTCTGTCGCCGCTGCCTTCTTCTTCGAAGTTCACACAAACATCTAAATCATTAGAAATGAGATTCATGGCGTTTCTCTTGGTGGAATGCAGCGATTTTTTGTGGGTTGTGTGCGCCTTGGAGAGGAGCCCAGCTTGGGATTGACCTTACTCCATTAAGGCCGCCGAAAAACTGCCATTGACGACCAATAATGGCCTGTCGGAGTTCAAGCCATTAGAATGAGCTGAAAATTCTTGATGTAGAAGATAAGAGGGCGGGGAATAAACCCAGAGATCAAAACTTCACGAACTTTCCCAGAAATTGGCAGAAATGCCTTGCGATAGTGCATCATGCTATTACGTTGAAAATTCTCAAAGCTTCTCCATCATTTTCTTTCTCAAAATGTAAGGGAGAATGAGTTGAATATTGGTGAGAGGGTAGATTTGATGATGCTCCATCATCTCCACTAGGCGGAATTTCATGAATCAAACACATGAATTTGTTATTATTGGAAAGGTTTTGAATTTGATTTCGTAGCTTTGTTCAAATAGATTCGAATTATTTCAAAAAGGGTTTCAGGTGGGTTTTTAATTTTGGGTAAAAAATAAATAAAAAATTGGGTTAGTCGTTGAGATGAAGCCACGTGTCCAGCCGTTAGTCTCAAGGGTATACACAACTCAAAAAATATTGATGGTAAGGATGTATACAACCTTAAAATATAACGGAAGGTATTGACATACCATTTACGATAATTCGGGGTATATTTGTCCTTTTTTTCTTGTATGAATATTGTATATGATACTGTAGTTATATTAAACTTTCAGAAATCTAATACAAACTTTAAACAATTATATACATATTTATATTATTTTTATATATGAAATTGTGAACAAAATTTAAAATACTAAGTGAGATTCGAAGTGTGATTTTTTCCCCTCCAAATTTCAAAGTGAGATTTCAAATTGTATTAAAGTTATATGATAATTGTAATTTAAATTTTGTATGTTATTGTAATTCTGTGAATTTTGTATTAATATTGTATGAAAGTTGTATACAATGTCATCGTATTTGTAGTCCAAAACTCATGAACTTTGTACAAAATTTATACATTAATATACATATTTCATACTGATTTAATAAGTTCTTATACACGAATGATGACAAAAAATTTAAGCTTTGTGCGAGATATGCATATTTCATATCGATTCTATACAGTTTCATATATGAAAAGTGTGAGCGAACTTTTAAGACTTGAGCGAGATGTACATATTTCATACTGATTTCATTCATGAAATATTGAGCGACTTTTTTTTCAAGTTTGTTGCGAAATTTCTGATATGTTTTGTAAAAACTCATGCTATGTTTAGTAAACATAAAACTCTTGTCACTTTTTGTAAATATGTTTCTTATTATATAGGTGATTCTTTCTTTGACGGTACGACTTCAATCTAAAATCTCTACCATTCTCTACAAATATCTTGAGTACAACTCTACAAGAAATATGAATAAAAACCTAAACAATTAATGATTAACAATATAATTAATCAACTAAAATGGTAATCTCACATTGTTACAGTTTCACAATAAAACACAAAAAATGACATTTTTCTATTCATTATAAGGTTGCATATTGGTCGGTTCGGTTCGATTTTAAACTTTATCGGATTAACTTATCAATTATCAATATATAGACATGTTAAACAATTATAAAACTATTAAAATATTGATTTATCTGTTATTAATCGCTACCGGTTCGATTATCGATTTAACCATTAAGATTAGACTCAATTTTTTTTTAATGAAAATTACTTAGAAACAAGATGCCAAACCAAATAAACAATGCACATGAGTAAACATAATGCATCATGCTCAAAAGCAAACACACTCACATTCTAGAATAATCGACAGTTTGAGACAGTCAAAAATAAAAATATTAAAGTACACTCTAAATCAAGGACTTTATATACTAAGTAGTATAAATATAATTATTTTTAAAAAACTGAACCGATAACCCGATAATAAAAGAAGTCAAACCGTTACCTAAGCAGCTAATCCAGTAACCCATTATTGATATAACTAATATTTTTTTTTGATTCAGACATATCAATTTCGATTTGATTTTGAACAATCCTTAATACAATTTCAAACATCGAATGAAAAAAAAAAGTTTTGTTATGTTAGCATAAAAAACACTAGTTTGGGTACCAAATTTATAGTTCCCACTTGCATAGTGTCAAAACAACCAAAAATTGATCACCAAAATACACCGGTAATGTAGTTGAATTCTCCGCCCTCTTTCTCTTTCGATGCATTCGAGAAATCCATTTCCATAAAAAACACACAAACCTACGCTTTTCTTTTCACCATTTCTAAAATCATTCATTTTTTCTTGATTTGTTCTCAAAAATGTCTCATCTTCTTCAATCCACCTTCATCCCCACCACACCCACCACCCTCAGCCGCCGTTCTGTGTTTCCGACGACCCATTTACGGAGAACCCATGTTGTAGAATCGAAGATCCGTGAGATTTTCATGCCGGCACTTAGTTCTACTATGACTGAAGGCAAGATTATCAGTTGGATGAAAACTGAAGGTGATAAACTAGCTAAAGGTGAATCAGTTGTTGTTGTTGAATCGGATAAAGCTGATATGGATGTTGAATCTTTTTATGATGGGTATCTTGCTAGTATTATTGTACCTGAAGGTAGTTCTGCACCTGTTGGTTCTCCAATTGCTCTTCTTGCTGAATCTGAAGATGAAATTTCACTTGCCAAATCGAAAACTCCGACACCCACTTCTACTTCTACTCCGGCTGCTGCTGAAGCTGTAACCGAAGAGGTTTCTACGGTAGCAGCTGCGGTTACGGTTACGTCATCTTCTGATGCTGGACCGGTGAAAATGGCGTCGTCTATTCACCCGGCGTCTGAAGGGGGGAAGAGAGTGGTGGCTTCACCGTATGCTAAGAAATTGGCTAAGGAATTGGGGTTGGATTTGAGGAGAGTGGTGGGGAGTGGGCCTAATGGGAGGATTGTGGCAAAGGATGTTGAAGCAGCGGCTGGTTCTGCTCCTATTGGTGTTGCTGCAGCGGCAAAGCCAAGTGGTGGTGCACCAGCGGCTCCAGCAGTAGAATTGGGGACGACTGTGCCATTTACGACAATGCAGAATGCGGTGAGTCGAAATATGGTGGAGAGTTTGGCAGTTCCAACTTTTAGAGTGGGGTATACTATTACTACTAATGCCCTTGATGCTCTCTACAAGAAGGTATGGTTTTTTGCTTTGTATTATTTCCTTGATTAGTTGTAGAAAGATTGGATTTTTTGGGATAAACTGGGGAGTTTATGCTATGTCATAGTTTAGATAAGCTGAAAATGCTAGCTGAAGTGGTATAGCTGAAAATCAGTAGAGAAATGTATTTACTGCAATATCTAGACTTTCTTCATTTGGATGAGATTCTCTGAGAATAGGCAAACAGAAGTGGATCTTCTATGTTTTAGTAAATTTTAAGATAAGCAGTTTCATAATTCAGTTCCTAAATGTATTTGTGAATTTGTAGGTCAAGTCGAAAGGAGTGACAATGACAGCATTGTTGGCAAAAGCGACAGCACTTGCATTGGTGAAACATCCTGTTGTGAACTCTAGTTGTAGAGATGGGAAGAGTTTCACATATAACAGTAGTATTAACATTGCTGTTGCAGTAGCCATAGATGGTGGCTTGATTACTCCTGTACTTCAGGATGCTGACAAGGTTAGTTTGAAAATCATATTTTAATATTCTGATTTCACATATAGATGGTCTACCTTCCTCGGGTTATCGTGAGGTGATTGATTTGATTAAATATTCCTTCCAGGTTGATTTATACTCATTGTCAAGGAAATGGAAGGAGTTGGTTGATAAGGCCCGGGCTAAGCAACTTCAACCCCATGAATACACCACAGGTATGCTATTATGTTTGATGAGTGAACAGTCTTTGATTTGATAAAGGTGTTCATGTATATACCATCACCAGCTGATCATATTTTATTTTTTTTGAAAATGGTAATTGTTTCTATTTCTGTAGAACAGTACATAGGTCATCCTCCCGAAAACCATATTTACATAAGGAACTCTGATAATACTTGACCTATCCCTATAATGAGTCTAAGACATCAATGATAGAGAGTATCATTAGAGTAAATCTGATTACACCAAAAACAGAGAGTCAAAATGCAATTCAGTTTGACTTGTTGCATACTACTCTCCCTATTCTCAAAAACTCTTAAGGTTCCTCTCTTTCCATATTGTCCACCAAATAGTAGCAGGGACAATTCTCCAGTTACTTCTGTTTTTTGCGCTTGTGTCCCTGATGTCCAGGAGATGTTTTTAAGTCTCAGGAACAAATTCCACAACTGGCCAGTGACTTTGCATATTGTTAACTGCAATTGCCTGTCTTTATATTGGATGGTTTTCTTGAACTAGAATATGGGTAGTCCTGTCTCTGCATTTCCAAGATTTAAAGGATTTTCCTTTGATATCTGAAGCCTCTTGAAATCTTTTACACAACCAAAAAAGAGCAGGTCTGCTAAGCTTCATCCTGCGCATATATAATCTTGCATCCTCCACCCATTCAAACCAGGTTCCTGAAGAGAGATGTGACTTTGTCAAATCGTAAGACTTTCCCCCAAGTCGGAAATAGATTCTATCAGCCATCTAAAAGAAAGAAGGTGTGTGTCGTCTTAAAAAAAAAAGGATTAGGTCTCCGGTGAAGGAAGTTCACCGGAGGTGGTGTAGCACAGGGCCAGAAGGGTCCCTAAGCTTATACCTAGGATAACGTGCCTGGGAGCTTTTTCACTTTCAATGTATAATGAGATTGGTTGTTGGTCATGACCTCCTTTGTTAGTTCCTCACACGAGAGAAATCAACACAAATGTGAACAGGAAAAGACCACATCAGACATTGAACTAAAAAGGCATGATGCTGATGCTGATTGCTACCTTAAAATCAAATATAAATCAGCTGATATTTTTATCATAGAAAGCAATTATTAGTTTTAGTTAAACCAAATACCACATGTGTTCTAGACAATGGTCAGAGGTACAACTGGAGTTACTTTATACATATCGTGTCAGATGGAAAGTAGGACATCTTGATGAAACATAGATCATTAACAAGAGACTTACTGGACTAAGATTGTATATACCTGAAGGATTGTTTCGCGTGTATGACCAAAATCTGGATCCATTTGCTGCTGGGAATTTGAAGAGAGAGCTTCTTTCAACATCTTTTATCCATGCAAAGAAATTCAACGTTAGATGGACTTCACAAGAATATTGTTGTCAAGTTAATAGCTTGATAATTGGAGAAAGAAAAAAGAGAGCAGGAATTTAATATTTTGATGTTCGAAAATTCTATAAATCACTAAGAAAGTGACAAATGAAAATCGGTCTCCTTATAGTTCTATTACCTCTTTAGCCTCATCCCCTTCATTTCTCAGTCTACATAAAGCTTGGCAAGTTCTTTTCTCAACGCTGACAGGAAATCTATCTGGAAAAAATGAGACAAATTGGATAGCACAATAAGCACAATACTGACAGAACTCAATCTTATATCTACTTTTGGTTGTAATAGAAAAGTACAAGAAAATTATACCATTTCCTCCTAATGCAAAACTTTCAATACTGCTCCAAATATTTTCAGGAATAAGTGAAATATCTTCAACTGGAGAGTATAGGCAAATACTGGCAAAAAGTATAATCGAAAGTTGCGCTAATGGTCCTTCACAGGTTGGTTGTGATAGCTTTGTCAAACACTGTAGAACTGTATCAGCTGCTGCAAGAAATGATTGCAAGTTGCGTCTTTCAGAGAATGGTACATAGTTGACAAGAAGAGCCATTGCATGGATTCTTAAACGCTGTGATGGGTCAGATGAAACCAGCAAAGCTACCTGATTCCATGTACCAGAAACAAGCGCAGATATAATCGGCTCACATGCAGAAGACTTACTTACTGATGAGGCTACTTTATCGCAGATACTAGAACATAATAATGCAGACCCACTATGTCCATCTTGGCTCATGAGCCTCCCCAAGTGTTTAATTGCAATAAATCGTTGCTCAGGCTCCGGATGGCAAAGCATGAAAGAGAACAGATCAATCAGAGAACCTTCACATTCATGGTAGGTGTGGATGCCTCTTTCACATAACTGAGAGATCCATTGATCACTGTGAAGCCTCCAAGCAATACTTGGGGCACCATGCAAGAAATTTTTAACTGCAGAGCATACATTGCTAATTACACCATGCAAAGAGAAGCGTTGAGGAACAGCAAGTACAGAACCAAGGATCACAGAAGCAAGCTCCCACAAGTGGTTCTTTTGAAGCAATAGAATCATTTCTGCAAGTCCTTCAAGACTGATTTTCCAAAAATCAGTGAAATCTGAAATAGATTCCATCGTAAGCAGAATTCCCTCTTCACTGCCTTCAGAAACTGGAACTTTCTCAGCAACCAAACATAAGCATCTTGAGTACACGAAACTTTCTGCAGAAACAAGGGCAAGACTCTCTGCTAATTTATGGTGAATCCTAAAGCATCGTTCAATAGTTGGATTTAGCTTAGAAATGAGTGCTTCTAGGTCCTTTAAGAATCTTACAACTTCCACAACTTTGAGATGAGACTTCTTGTTCACAACAGCATTATCATCCATGTTTGTTTCATTCATCTCAGTTGAGTAGATATCCAAAAGGAAAGTTGAGTGCTGTTCAGATCTATTACCACATGGTGCAGAATCCATTTCAGACAACGGAGATATAGCATAGGGAAAGACACCCCAGCCTCTCAATGTCTCAAGTAGCAAAACTCTGCAATTTCTTATTACAGCCTGATATGCACAAAGATAATCATGAAATGAAGTAGTTGGCTCACAAGAAGTAAAATCAGCACAGGATATAGAAGACTGCAATAGTTCAACTTTGCGTTGCAAGGATAGATCAGGAAACACCGATGCCAAAACAAAAATTGGCATTGCCCTGCACAATCCATCCTCTCTTAGAGTGTTATGATTCTCATCTTTGATGATGTCAAAAAGTTCATCAAAGCATAATGATTCTAAATTAAGACATGAATCATCACTCACTAAGTTCTCATTGGCAGAACATTTTCCCAAAGAATATGAGATAATTGGCTTTACCAATTGCAACACTGAACTGAGAAATGACACATCACAATATGAAGACCTACACAAGGAAACAAGAACTTGCATCAAGGTTGGTACTTCTGGTACCAGTGCTTCCATGTGCTCAGCTACAATGGCTTCAAGCACATAAAAGACAATTGCTTTTGCATTCTTAGCAACAAAACCTTTTGCAAACCCAGTAGATCTTCTACAAAAAGGTTGGTTCTCTTCTCGAAAAAAAGGCCATGAACAAAAATCAGAAAACCAACACAATAAATCTGGTACAATAGCAGAAGAAAAGGATCTTAATTGCAAAGCAACAGCCTCCAATATAGATTCCCCAAAAACTTCAAACTCTTTTTGCAAATTGGGAAAGAACTGATTTATGTCCGGGGATATAACAGAAAAAGACTGATCTCCATTCTGTGGACTACAACTTTCACCCCCTTTCCTAGAACTTGAATTGCTACCAGATTCTTCAATTTTCTTGTCATCTTTCTGCTCCAGGTGACCTACTACAGGAAGCTCATCTGAAAATATAGATAGGAGATATGTCAACTGTGAAAGATCTGAGACAAGGAAGAGTTTCTCCTTCTGATACTGTTTAGCATTACGAGATATTGCCATCCAGCCAAGAAAACGGGCAAGAGGGGAAGTTGAAGATGAGAATGCAGGTATTTTCTGCAGCCAAGCTGAAGCAGGAACTAGATTAGCAAACCGAAAACCACTCCTGTAGTTAATTGAAAGCTCGGACCCTTCATCACAACCACTTGAAGCAATTATCAATCTCTTAAGAAGAATCCAGCGACGTCGAACTGCCTGCAGCTTCCACTCATTAAACTGGACAGTTCCTTCTTTTAATTGATAGTAAAAAGTTCTCAGCTGCTGGTTTAAGTGCTCAGCAGATTTTATGATTGTGTCAACAATGAGCACCGGAGGACAGTTCAATCTAGTTCCAGAGTGCAATAGAAACAGCAGAATTTGCAATAGTATCTCATGTGTCGGGTGCTCCTCTTTTTGCAGACGATGAATTAAAAAATCACATATAAGTGCTTGATTTTGACGAAGTAAGGTGATAGCATCTGCTGATTTTATATCTTGCTCAGATAAATCAAGTTTTTCATCATTCCCTTCAACATAGGGAGTCACACATTCCCCGTCTGAGTTCTGCTGATACTTCCTGTCAAGCTCAGCTGCTTCAAGAATTATTTCAAGAACAAATTTGTCTCTTTTCCTCTCAAGATCTGCTACAATTTTGAAGTCATTGTCCTCCTCAAAAAGTTCTCGAAGAACAGAAACTTCATGGTTTTTACACGGCTTCTTAGTATTCAGTTTATTCATAATAGGTGAGCTGTCCCTGGAAGACACCATAAAGAACGGATTAACATAACACTCTGCTGCTAAAAGCAAAGCATCTATAGCAGCATCATGACCCTCCGGAGTGATCTCACACTGAGAATGCAAGTCCAGAGCTAAACGCCTAAATTCAGAAGCTTTCATCTGACAATCTCGATAACTTACAAGCTGAAAGTAATCATCATGCAGATTAGAATACTCAACAGTATTATCAATAGCAGATAACAAGCCATGGTCAAACTGATTGTTTGTGGACTTCTCAACAATGTGATTAATTTCCTTCTTGACATCAGAACTTAAGTCTCTGCACTTTTTCTCCAGGCTCCCAGAGACTAGTGAGATTCTATTGAGCTCTAGGGGGGAAAAGAGAAGGTTCACTTCCTCGGGGATGTCTCCTTTTCCAGTCATATCAGAATCAACTTTTGCATCAGAATCCTCATGACTGCCAGATCTAGAAGAAGCTCCAGCATTGCGTAGGACAGAAGAAAGAGGTAAAACATTCAATAATTGTGGTCCTAGCAGCTCAACATTAGGAGATTGGCGCAGGTCGACATCAGAAGGAAGCTGCATGTGAGGTTCCAAAACTGAGAGAAGAACACTGCATATTCATTGAGTCAAGACAAATTCAGTGCAGTCAAGCAGTATGCATATCTTGGGAAAAAGTTTACTATCATATGCATATCTGGGGAAAAAGCTTACTATAATATGCACTTAAGCACTAGTTACCAGACAGAATTCAGGAAACCAGATAACTCTTTCACTATGACACATAATACACCTTTATATATAGAATCAACTCAATAAAATAGTAACTATTTTGTTTCACCAATTACGGCTAGCAAAACAGCCCAATCGGATTCGCCACAACAATCATTCCCATTAAAGTTCTTTTACCTGACAAAGCTTTTGCCCTTTTTTTTTGGTTTCTCAAAGATGTACAGAAATCCTCTTTCCAAGATAATGAACAGTATATGGACTACCTTTGTCCAGGCCAGGCACATTGACGCCAACAACTAAACAATTAATCATTTACAAATAATAAGAATAGTCATAGGACAAATAAAAGTAGTTCTTACTTGCTTAGCACCAGTCTTAAAAAACATTGAAAAGATGTTTAGCACCGAACCTATTTTCAATGTAGAATATCATTTTCCATCAGTACTAAAACCTGCTTTAATCAAGTACTTCATACAGGAAATCTGTCTTTCTGAGACGAATACAAGGTGAAAATTCCAAAGTAGATTGGCAGCAGAATTGAACAAGATGCAGGATATATTCAGAAATAAACCGAAAACTTTATTTCACAATTAGATAATTATGATCACTGGAATATATTCTATGCATTGGGTTTAGAACATCAGGATACCATCCAGATTGATGACATCTTACTCTTTACTAAGCATAGACTACCAAAGTGGCTTTTAAATTAAAGATATTCCTTTCGTAAAACTAGACACCCTTTCAAAGCACTATCTTACCTAGCTAACAAAATATCCTCCAAGTCTTGGTGTGCAATTCAGTGTTCTCTAAGACTCTTACAGAGGGTTAAGCCCTGAAGCTAGGTGCAAAATAAGTTGTGCAAAATAGATTGCTTCACTTCACTTAAGTAGCACTTGGCTGCACGCACTAAGATGCTAAGGCATGCACATTTTTACCCATGAGCTCTGTAAAAGATTCACACATTGGCCATATAAGGGATGGATGATCTCTTTAATATGTCTTGGGCAATCCTCACCTCTTGAGCTAGTTTTTGGGGTTGAGTTAGGCCCAAGATCCATTTCTTTACAAGCTGTCCTGAAGAGAGCCACATTGTGCAATAAGTACCTCGCTTAGTTATAACTTTTATGTTCTTTTATCTGCATTATTGTGGTTTGGGTTTATTTATTATAATTAACTACATATATATTTTTTATCTTTCCCTTCAGTTAGGCCTTTCTTCATTGAAGCCCATGCTTTTCTATCTTTTCTTTCAATGGACCTATAAGGTGACATCTAAATCAGCAATCTGAATCTGCATCTCCAGAGGTATAGGTTCCTCATTGGCCATTGTTGTTCTTGATCAATTGGAAAAAGCCTGCAATCAGTTTTTGGGTTGGATTGTTTCGTATGTATATAGATAGATAGCTTAGTTGACCATCACCATATTGCAATTTCGCAACTTTCAAAAGCTGGCATCACATAAAACAAGATACAAAAGCAATTAATGGCACTGTTACATCAATTAACTGATACAAGCCCCAAAAAGGAAGTAAAGTAATTAAACATGCTAAAAAAATCAGTCATAAAATCAAAACAGTATAGAATCAAGAGGAGATAAGTTCTGAATTATAAAACAGGACATAGAATGAAGTAGTTCCCACAAAGAAACTCAATGTTTCAAACTTGTGCATCCTTCTATTACCTTGGAACAACTGATCCGCGCCTCCACTCAGCTTCCAGAGAGGGAAGGACAGCAGGCTTGAGTACAGCTGTGTGAATCACATTTAACGCAAAAGCACAATTTTTCTCTTGATTTTCAAGGACAACTGAAGAAACGTTCCCAAAGGCTATAATGCTCTGTGCAGGGGTTATTGCAGGATCGAGATATGGTTCTAGCATCTCAACAAGAAAAAGCACTTGGTGCTTAGCATCCTGAAATGATGAAGTTCCCAAATTTAAAAGTTTAAAGGTATTAAATCGAACAGCTAAAGAGCAATTGTAAGATTCCCTGAATAATACAACTACCCCTCAGACCCAAACAAGTTGTGGTCGACTATATGAATCCTCATTTCTTCATTTAAGCTCATATCTTACCATCATTATAATATAATTCCCTGAAGAATAATTGACAAAAATTTCAGTCAAAAGATTACCTTATATTTGACCAAAATATCATCCATAACCCCAGATAAAGCTAAGACAATATATTTAAGGGCTGCACGTGCACGAGCAAATGAGTGGTGGGCGCCCTGATACACATTTTGTCCAAAGGTAAGTATTAATAAAAGCATATATAATGAAAATGGGCTCTCAATAGCAAGAATATGGTCAGATAATGGCACCAAAAGTTAGAAATTATCTTTGCTTAATATGAAATATCCAATTGTTACAGCACAAGAAAAGATAACTGAATCATGACCTGGAGGACTGCCCAGAGGTACTATTATGGCACTACTGTCATATATCAACAATGACTTCTCTGTATTAGGTTGGTGATTAGTATCAGCATTATCAATTAGATATGCTTTTTATGTACCAGGATTTCAAAGATGTAGAGCATCCAGCCATAAACTACTGCAGTCAAAGGCATCCACCCAGCATGTTTATTAGAACAATGTTGACTGTCTCCTTCAAAATCAAGGATACAGTAGATGAGACTGTAGAACATATCTTGTTCAAGTAAGGTCGTTCGATGATGTTGACTACCATGCTTCATATCTTTTACCAAGAAACATTGTCTTCAAATATCTGTACTATGAGATCCTACAGAATTTACAATCTTATCTGGCAGTTGCACTCATCAATGAAACATTCATCTTCCTAGTTGCAAATTTCCACTAAATCTACTTTTCTAGGCCTTCACAAAGAGATGAGAAATTACATAGGAATTTTGTTGCTGCATTAGGTACTGCACCAATATTCTCTCCATCATTCCTTGGGTTATAAAATGTTTAAAAAGGTTCATTGTCCACAAGCAAGTGTTTACTGGTCAATCAGATAAGCACAGAAAGCTAACTATAGTAAAATGAAAGAAAAATAGAAACACACACCTGGATCACAGGCAAAAGGTCCTCCAAAAGCTCAAGTGCTAAGTCAATCTGTATTAAAAGAAATCTAAGAAGAAAATTTTCACAAGCAAGGTTGCAAGGTAAAACCTAAATTCTACTACAGCCTACACAGCAGAGTAAGAAGAAAGTATTGAATAACCTTGGCTATCACTTGAGGCATCCATGGAGCCAAGACACCAGAACAAAGATCAATGAGCACACATGCAGCCCTCCCCTGCCAGCATGTGTCAAATAGATTTTAGTAAAGAGAACCAACTTCAGAACAAGAAAAAACAGAACTAGATACTACTGTAAAATATATTTTTTTCAATTCATTTGTAACATCGTCTTGGATTGTATCATTCTTTCCTAGCTCTATATTTAATTAAATAACTGCCTAGGGACCATGTTGAGAATGGTAACCAAAGTCCAAACAGAAAAGCACAAAACAGGCTCATCTTCCCAGATAAAATTCACAGGTAATGAAGCAAAGGAAAAATACACTTGGTTGATCTTGCCAGATAAAAATTCAATGGATAACAAACCAAAGGCTGAGAAAGACAAATGAAAAATGTTCAGCATTAACCAAAGTGCAGATGTTGTGTTGACAGAACAGAACCTAAAACGAAGTGGGAAAACCTACATTTGATGGTGAAAATGATGATAGGTAACCTGCACAAGCACGAAGCAGAGGACGATACACTGATGAAGACGAAGTCCCAACAATCTGCACAATAGCAACCGTAATGACACACTGATTCTAGATTAAAAAAACACCAAAACAAATGTTATGACAAGATCACAGAACTACCTGGGACAGAGCTTTCTGTACAAAAGGTTGTTTCCACAGAGACAAATCTTCATCAATTGGGTCACTACTGTTGATACTAGGACGAAGTGCTTCAGGTCATAGAAAAGCAAGAGAAAATAAGAAAAGGAAAAAGAATAAATAATAAATAATTTAACTTGTAATGGAATAGGTGGGTGAGAGACACATCTTATATCCAACCAATGAGAGACTGACTCAAAAGTAACAGTCACTACAATTTCATCAGAAAATTTGCTGTGGTAACATTAGCTGGAAGAATGATCAGAGTACTGGCCAATAGAGATGGTACTGCCAAAACAGTAACAAAACAAGACACAGTGTTGCCAAAACGGTCACCAGAAAGAGGAGCGGTTATACGGAACAATCAACAGAAAGATATCGGAAACAATCACTGGAAAGAGGAGTTGTGCCGCCAGAGCAATTACCAAAGGCAAGAGTAATAAGACTACGAAATAA
Organism: Solanum stenotomum; assembly: GCF_019186545.1. Lineage (NCBI taxonomy): Eukaryota > Viridiplantae > Streptophyta > Magnoliopsida > Solanales > Solanaceae > Solanum > Solanum stenotomum. The sequence goes on along the minus strand of NW_026022521.1, from coordinate 126,125 downwards.
AGAAAACTTAGGTCGGTCAAACAGCATAAGTCTGAGTACTAGTAGGCGGAAGCCATTTAAATCTCTACCAAGATCATAAGAGACTCTAATATCGATTGAAAATAAGAAAAGGAAAAATAATGAATGTAAAAGATGATGATAATGGAATACAAGATACAATAAATATACATTTAGCTGACAACGGCCTAATTGAGTGTTAACTCTGACAGTCTAACTCAATAATATGTTTATATTCCTAATAGTAAGCATACTGAATGCTCTTCCGTTACTAAAATACTCAAAGAGGATTCAATATTCAATGGTGAAGCCATCTAACTAAAAGACAGTCCTGACAGAGAGGAAAAAGAACTCTCCACAAAACCCTAAGGTCTCAAATTGATATGCACTTCAGGTATAAAACATGTCAGTTTTTTTCTTTTTTATAATGATAAAGGGAAAAAGATAATCAATTTTGAGCAAATATTAAATCAACGACGCAGACTATCAAGCTATGATCAAGTAATTATGGAACTGCAAAAGCGGTATACCTGGAAGCAATGCTTGAACTAGGGGCAATGCCAACCAAAAATCAGAAGCATTATCTGCCAACTTGCTGCAGTGTAGGGGCTGTTAAAAATGAAATGTTGAATGTCAAAAGAAGCATCAAATATTAGTACACATGAATACGGTGGTTTATCTGTAGCAGAAAGCTTTGGTTGTGATTGACCTGGGATACACAAGCATACAGAACATGTAAAATCCCTTCTTCCACTAGGCCAATATCTAAGACATTACTGAAAATGGAGTCCCATGTATATTCTGGTATCTTAAATTCATCTCCAAATAAATCTGAGTAATCAGCAAAAGAAGGAGGGGTGGAAGGCTCAGATTGTGATCCTTCATCAGGCACTGAAGTTGTAATTTCACTACAAGAATGTGAAGCTTCTGGCGGCTTTATAGGCTCAAGAAACTTCCACAGAATCCAAGAGGCCTAGATATAAGACAAGAACTGAAATTAATATAAAAGCAAAGGTTACTTTTATTCTCAAGAAACTTCAAATCACACAGTTTTGAACTCTCAACATTTTGGAAACAAAAAATGGAAGAGGCACAAGTAAATATTTGTATCTAGTTAAATCTTGCTTTATTTTCTTTCTGTTACGTCTTCTAATTACTCAGAGGAAAAAGCGAAGGACAAGCTTTTTTTAATAGGGAGAAAGAGTAAGTGTATTACCACTCTGCAAATATTTCCCAGGTTAGAATCCTTGTAAGCTTTCCTCAGTAAAATGACGATGGCATCTGGACGAAAAGCTAAGTAACAAGATGTAGGAAAAATAAGGGTAGACATGTTGCGTGATCTCCTAGGCTGCCATGATAAAAACATACAATTAGCCAGCAGCCATGCCATATAATTAAGAAACGTAACCACCTTAGTGACAAGTGTGCCTAAATCCTTCTACATGGCAGTAACACTTTCTTTCCACAATGAGCCAAAAAAGTAATAGATGAAATAATAGAGAACATTTAAAGATCCTCGTCAACCCAAAAAACATGCAAGAAAATATATGAAATAAAGCATAAAATAAATTCCTAAGCTGAGCCTGCAGAATCACAAAGGCTGGCAAAGCTCTTTTCTAAATAGAGGTTAAGAAGTTCAGAAATAAAAATAAAAAATGACTCATAAAAATAAGATTGACCCGCGCACGATACAAAGTTGCAACCCTGTATACATCAAGTGTTGAGCCAGAAAGTGGAGTAAGCATAAATACGAAGGAAAACCTCCCCAAACTCCAAATGATGCAATATGTCTAGATTAGGTCAAACTTCCCCCTCCCACATGTATAAGAGGCATTTGCACGTACAGGAAATAAACATTACAAGGATATAAGGGCCATCGATACAGTATACACATATACACTAGACACGAAAGGTGAATCATGTCAGAATTTTGAGGCCATCCAAATCTCTTCTGCCTTTCTACATAACTGCCATTGACAATTAGGAAGGCTAGCTAAGCACTCCACTCCAGGAGAAAGAGGGGTTACCATGTTGTGGCAAATGAGAAGGAACACATGAAAAATCTCCTTCTTGTGTTCATTAAACCAACTATATGAAGATACTTCTTTTTGCCCAATGTGCTTAATGGGAATTGGTCAATTCTATTGTCAAGTTGTTAAAGTAAAGGTTCCTCTTGTTTTCTTATCTGTATAAAACTAGGCTAGAGATTAACAATCAGTGTAGTTTTAAAGAAGCAACAGATAATCCGTATCCCAAGAAACTGGATAGCAATTTACTCCCTCAGTCCACTACTACTTGTCCACTATACTAAAAATAGATGACCACTGTCCAATTTTAAAATTCAAGAGATAATTCATCACTTAGTTTCAAATTTACCCTTATTATAACAATAGTCATTTCCCAAAGCATTGAATTTATTATATTCAAAGGGTGATATAATAAACTCTTCCTTTTAAGTTAGGAGTAAGCTCTGCGTACGCACTGTCCACCCCAAACCACACTAGTGGGATTACACAGGGCATGTTGGTGGTTGTTGTTGTAAAGGGTGATATAGTAAAATTTTCATTTTATTTATTGCTCCTTAAGTCAAAATTGGACAAATAAAAAATGGATGGAGGGAGTAACTTCAAAATGTTCATTGTACCCTTTATTGTTTTTTAGACAAAAGGTACTGTTGTATTCCTCAGCATTAATGAATGCTGGCCACCTCCAAAAATTGTTAAATGTTCACAGTACCGTTAATGAGATGATTTATAGCCACAAAATGTCTAACTTATTTAAGACCACAAGTTTCAAAAGTCTTCTTTTGTTTCTTAAATTCAATCCACAGTCAATCACCATCACAGAATCTGGATGGAGAGAATACTATTTTTCCTTTCAGAGGACAGTTAGTTTTTATGAGGTAAAAATTCACAAACTGAATGACAAGAAAAGCAGAAGAGCAGTACCCTATGCATACCTCAAAATTTGATGATACAGTCAAAGCTATTACAGGTTGACTGTTTCTTGAAGCTTCAGATTCCGAAACATTGCCTACTGACCTGGCTGTTTCCCTGCTTAAGCAGGAAAATAATAGTGAACGAATAAATTTTTTGAGAGAAGGTTAACTAATAGTGAACGAATAAATTCGTGCTCAAGGAATGAAGCATGTACAATACTCACATCTAATACAAGAGAAATGAATATTCTTTAACTGGAATCAAGGTTGGGAACCATCTCGAAGAGGCTCAATAATAAAATTACCAACAGCCGATGGTACCCGAAAGATGTGGGTAATCCACAATAAGAGAATTTTACCCAAATGAATAAGCGATCCACTTTCAATGATTAGTAACAGCAATATAGAAGTTACACAGGGTTCATAAGTTAACTTCAGACAAGATAATATCTATAGAAGGGGTCAGCGAGGTTAAGGCTTCATTCACATGCTTCTGTCACAAAATGACTTTATATCAGTTTTATTCTCCATTTTATTTTATTTTTGAAAGTGGTAAAATTGTTTTTCTCAGCATCAAGGGTATGTTGACTACCTCCAAAAAGAGTAGCAATTACAGACTTCCTATCAAATGTATAATCTGATCTATATATTCTATACAAAGTTTTTACACCAAAAAGTAAAGATACAAATACAGTTCAATTTAATCTGTAAACATCTTCCATTTATTCCCNCCCCCCCCCCCCCCCCCATATTGACCACCACATACATGATGGTATTAACCTTATCTCTTTGGGCTTTAACTGTCTCCCCCTCCTAATCCAATAGCTCAAGAGATCAGATGTATGTTCCGGCATTGTCCAGCTCATGCTAGTAATGTTGATGAACAGATTCCATAGTTGAGCAGTGAACTTGCAGTGTAAAACAAGGTGCTTATTTGTTTCCCCTGTCATGTTACAGGGGAAACACCTAGGAACCAATTGCCTGCCCTCTTCTGTAGGACTTCTTGTGTTAGGCATGCTCTCTTTATCACCAGCCCAGTGAAACACTTCACTTTGTTGGGATGTCACTCTTCCAGAAATAGTTCCAATGATATTTTGACCCCAGCCAGCACCTGCAAGCCTCTTTTGTATGCATTACTGACTGAAAAAACTCCATCCAATGCTATGCTTCCACAAGACATTGTATGTGATTGTTGTTATTATGTTCACTCCACCTAGTTTTCCTAGTAAAGCTGCCACCCTCTAGACCTACCAGTCATTTAATAATCTTCTAAATAATATTGTTTCATCCCTGTTCTGTCAAGCAATCACACACTCTAGCATCAAGATTTTCACAAATTAGGAATAGGTTTGGGAAAAGGTCTCTGAGAGAGGTTTGATCTATACAGCCATCCTTCCAAAATCTAGTTTAGTTACCATTCCCACCTTGATAATATACTCTCTTCCATCTGTGGCCACAAGTTTCTGATTGTTCTCCACACACACACCATATGGTTCAGTGGCATTTTCTATACACCAGGGACTCAGCTCACCATATTTTGCTATTATAACCTCCTTCCAAGGAGCTACCCCCTTCCCCAGTGTATCTCCACAGCCACTTCATCGGCAGGCACTCATTTTGTAATCTCAGACAGGTTTCTGATCTCCAGACCCCTTTGCCTTTTCTGAGAATTACAATCTTCCAATTCATCAAGTTGTAACCTTTCCCTTCCTTATTTCCTTGTCATAAGAAATACCTCCTACGTTTGTCCGATTTTTTCACCACTTCTGTTGGGATTGGGAATAAGGACATCACATAAGTAAGCAGAGAAATGTAGTACAAAATTGATGAGGATCAATCTTCCACCTAGAGACAGTTATTGTACCTTCCATCTAGTTAGCTTCTTTTCAGTTTTCTGTAGAAGACCATTCAATATTTCCATTGCCTTATGTTTGTTGCCCAAAGGCATGCCCAAGTAGGTGGTAGGAATTTGATAAACTCTGCATCCCAATATGCCTACCAGTACCTGAATCTGGGGAAACCTTATTTAAAGGGAAACGACTGTCTTTCCCCAATTTACTCTCAGCCCTGAAACAGCTTCAAACAAAAGCAGGATAACTCTTAACTAAGCTAATATGTTCTACTATAGTCTCACATAAGATGATAGTGTCATCTACACAAAGCATGTGATCGACTTCTTTTTCTTCCCCCAACTCTTTCTCCAGCGAAAACCTCTGATCCACCTTATTTGTGATGCAATCCTCATCATACTGTCAAAGCATTCCATTGCCAAGATGAACAGAAAAGTGGAGAGGGGATCACCCTGTCTCAACCCCCTTTCTGATGCAAAAAAAGAAAACAACAAGTTCTCCTAACCTGACTTGTTTTTATACAGAACTCAATCCACTTCAACCATCTACTACCAAATCTCATCTGACTGAGAGTGTTCAGAAGGAAGGGCCAATTCACATGGTCATAAACTTTCTGACCATCCAGTTTGCACATTATGACAGGAGTTCCCCCTTCCAATCTTGAGTCTATGCATTCGCCGACTAGGAGTGTTGCATCCATGATTTGGCTTCCCTTTACAAATGTCATTTGATGCTTTTTGATCAATTTATTCACAACCTTTCTTCCATCAGTCTAGTAATGATCTTGTAAACCCCTACCAAGTTGATTGGTCTGAAGTTCTTCAATTCTGAAGCTTCTGGCTTCTTTGGGATAAAGGCAATAAAAGTTGCATTGCAGTTCTTCTAAGAAGCCTGGTTGAAGTGAATAACTAAATAGTATTAATGATATCTCTCTGGCCAGAATAAAGTAAATTAAGGCACTGAATCTTAATCTTCTGGCTGCTGCTCTTTTTGCATTTGAAAACATCTGGGATTTCTTTCCTTCGAGAGTGTCCACCCCACACAAGTTGGGATGTAACCCCTTTAACTTTACTACTAGCATTTTCAGCTTCTCAGCCAAAATGTAACCTGGTCTGCCATTCACACAAAAAGACTCCCACCATTCTTTTACTTTCTCTTTAAAACCCTCCACTTCTAACCACCGTGTTTCAAATTTAGAGTAGGACTTCTTCCACTCTTCAGAATAACAGAATTGTGGTCAGAAGCTATTCTGGGAAGACAACTCTGTTTGATGAGAGTAAAATCCCCCCCCCCCCCCCCCCCCCACTCTGCACAGTGGAAAATATGTCAATCCTAGAAGCACAAAGACTCCATTGTCACTGTGCAGAAGATAGCTAATAATCAAGCAACATCTTTGATAAAATCCAATACAGACAAAATTGTGGACCTATTAGAGAAATACCGGGTACAAGAAATCAGGGATACCAACCTTTCCTTTACAATTTGAAGAATTGGGTAAAGGGGACCAGCAAGCATTGCAAGAAAACGTGTAGCATATTCTGCAGCATCTGAAAAGCTGTTAAGATCAGCCTGCACGAATATAACAGAATTCTCAACAGAACCACGTAATCCCCCAAAACAGCACTACCAGCTTGCCCATTTCATGTTTCAGAATAACAAAGATACTCTTATTTCTACACTTCAATTCAAAGAAATACCTCTAGTTGGGGAAGGAACACTCCCAGCCGGTTTGTGATATCTTGAAGCAGCTATAAAACCATAGATTAGACAAGAGCTGAAAGATTTACAAACACACTTGCATACATCTAAAACAAGCAATATATCACTGCTTATTAAGACAGCAATCCAATAAGTTTTATCCTTAACAAAAAGGAAAAGACTTAAAGGAATGATGTGCCACAGCACATTTATCTGACCATGACAATGTAGAAGACTCACATATGCATCTTACAATTAATGTGTGCAACAGAAGTTCAGCAGTAGCAGTATCTTCTACCTGATGATGCATATCATCTACCATGACAATGTAGAAGACTCACATATGCATCTTACAATTAATGTGTGCAACAGAAGTTCAGCAGTAGCAGTATCTTCTACCTGAAGATGCATATCATTATCGTCCTGCTTGCTTGATATTATGTGGGGTAGCAAGTAGTTGACGATCGGTTGAAACTCTGGTTCAAGACCAGTAACTGTAATACCAATCAACTGCACAGCAGAAAAGAGGGAATAAGAGATGACATTAGAACTCCGAACTTAACTAGTACCAGCAAACAACCAACAAATTAGGGAAAAAATCAAGAAAGCAGAAGTTGAGCCCAGCTCTTTGCAACAATATCTTAGTTTCCATTGTTTCTTTGTGCCGCATCTAAGGTGGACAGTAGAATGGTTTATAAAGTGATATTTATCTTTTTATTCTACCTGATTCTATCGAAGCTATAAATGTAATCTGTGTCTGACCTAGTTGAAGAAAGGATAGCAGAGCTACTAATGAAAGAAAACAAAGAAATGGAACTTTGAATAAAGTTCAGATAGCTGGGGGTACGATTTCCATAATAGAGTCAAAATAAATTGTTCATAAATAGCAGCCCAATTTGTTCTTTTCTTCTATTTCCTTCTGAGTTTCCCTTTTTCTCAATCAGCTCTTTGTTGGAGCACAAATGAGCATATCCTTCCTTAACAGTGAAAGCTCCATCCATAGAATCCCCACCACCATCCCCAGAGAAAGCTATCTTTAATTTGAGGGTTAACAGCAACCCCAGCCAGTTAGCAGATATATCCCAGTAGTTCAAGTCAACTACCAACCTGGAAAGTTTCTTCTGAAGAGCAGATCCCAAGTGTACTGATGCCAATTTTGAAACAAGAGAGTTTTGAGGGTGTAACGATGAATTTTGTACAATTAAGGAGTAGTCTCTTATCCATTATTTACTTTTGGTGCACCCATGAGGTCCCTTGTAGTGTAGAAGATCGGATGTCTTTCATACAAAACCATCTTCTTTTGTAAATTTTCTACCTTTTGGTATACCTCTTGACTCTTGTATACAGGCTCTGCCTTTATGTTTTTAAAGAAGTTACTTTCCATATATAAAAATAAGACTCTTGATTGCTAGCCATTTTGTATAAGTTTGAAAATTCATGTTTCAAAGCCACAGGGCCGAGCCACTTGTCCTTCCAGAAAAAAAACTTGAGCCATTCCCCAACCTGACTTTGAGTTGAGCTATAAGTCCCACAAAGTTTTGAAATATGCTTCCAAGGACCTGTCCCATGAGGTGAGTTTCTTTGCTTTGAACACAAGTTATTCTTCTCCCACTATTTTGCAGTTACTACATCTTTCCACAGCTTTGTATTCTCCATATTGTATCACTAGTGTCATTTCATTAGCATGTTCTTGTTTCTTTGGCAAGTGAAAAAAAGGGACATGAAATATGTTTGGAATACTGTCCAACACACTATTTATCAATATTGACCTGACCCCCAAAAGAAAGGTATTGTATCTGTCAGGAAGATAATCAATTACTCCTTTCCAAATTACATGAGACTTTTATCTTGCACCATAAGGTAGGTCAAGATATGAAGTATGGAAGGATACCACATTACAGCACATCAACCCAGCAAACTCAAATTTAGGGACTGCGTTTACTGGGGAAAAAAAGGTTTTCAGCATGTTCATGAGCAATCCTAAAATAGCTTCAAAGATAATTACAGTGAGGTTCATGTACATTACTTGGGATCTTTCAGCTACATAGAAAATACGAGTGTCATCTGTATATAGCAAATGACATACAGTTATAGAGTTCCCACTTCCTTTTTCCCACCTTAAAACTCTCCCGTCAGTGAAATTGAGTTGCTTTATGAAGAATTTTATTGAGACCTTCCATAGCTAAAATAAAAAGGAACGGGGGATCTCCCTGCCTGAGACCTTTCTGGGGAAAGAAAAAACTAGTTGGTCCTCCATTAATCAAAATTCAGTACTTAACAGTGGCAATACAGAACTTGATCCACCTAATCCAGACTTCCCCAAACCCCATTCTTCTGAACATTGCTAAAAGATATGACCTTACTGGTCAGAGGCTTTCTCGATGTCAAGCTTGAAAATAAGGCCAGGCTGTCCAGATTTCAACTTCCAACCACTTCAATGCCCATTCTGGAAGTGGTTATGGAGAGATGGAGTTTAGGAGGGCATAATGGAAACCCTAAATATGTGACAAATTTTGATTCGATAAAAGGGGTGACTGATTAGATTCTACAGACCCAATTTATGGAGGATTATTATGAAGTTCCTGGGTTAGTTTCCCCAATTATCAAGTTCAACGTGAACAACAGGACTCCTTTTTGGGATCACTAGAGGTGTGAAAAGATTGTTTTGAAAGTAATGCTTACTAGCTTTCTATTTCTTATGACCGATAATTCCATTTGCGTCTATGTGCCAAACCCTAACACCAACTGCTGTTAAACCCTTCTTCACTTAAATACCAGGCTTAGTTGGCATAGTTTAGAGCACAAACTTGTGACCTAAATCGCAAGTCCCTCCACCTTTGCCACTTGAACCAAGACTTGTGGGCCAAACTTCCCATATTACTATCATAGGAAGCATTGGTTGCAAACATGACCGGCAAACAGGAAGCAATTTAAGCTGGGATTTAATCTTCAGCCAGAATTTCGATAACTGAGGGGGGAACAGTGAAACACCTATTGTCCGCTACTTATGACATTAAAACTGGGAAACGGGAAATTTTACAAAGTCTAAGAATTCACCCGAAAGATGTTCTGCTACTACAAATATGAATATTTGTTGTCATAATGAACACGGAATATACAAAAATCTTTAAATTACAATCAAATTAATGTAGAACATAAATCCAATAAGACCGGTCTTAATAAAATGAACACGGATTATCTTACATATTTTAGTGAGTAATAAATGACTAGGTGACTTTAAGCTCTTAAACTTTTGGAACATGACTAAGAATTTGGATGGTTACATTTGTATAAACTGTCACTGAAGAACAAAAAGGGAATTGGAGGAGTCCAACACAGCAAAGCATTATCAAACTCAGGACAAGCTCCAAAAGTAATTCACCTGTACAAAGAAAATTGCTATAGGGCTCCCTCGCAAGCAAGATATTCGAACATAACGGCATGGAGTATAGTTCATAGGGTACATCATGTCCCGTCGAGGGGCTTCACAACGTGGGCGAACTTTTGGAAATGTCTCTGGCTATGAAGAACACACAAGCAGATAATCAAGAAAACAGGCACAGTTAATCAAGTCCTCATGAGGAAAATCTGAAAGTTTTACAGCCATTGAAGTAAATTGCTGCTAGAAAATAAGAAAACAAATACGCTATTAATAATCAACAAAAGAAGAAAAGAATAATAATATTTATGAAAAACTTGATAAAAATATCCAACAAAGAGCAGAAAAGAAAATAACAAACGAAGGACATAATTGCTGCATTCTCCAGTTCACAAATCTTAATTAGAGAGTAAAAAAGCAAGCAAAGCATTATTTTACCAGAGGTAAAGTAATTTCCGAATGTTCTTCATGCACTAAGCTCCAACTTACAATCAAGGAGTTAAAAACTAATAGAACCTCCATAAAATTGAGAAGTCCCTGAGCGTGTGTAGGGTTCGAATCTGTGACGTGTGTTACCAACACATCACAAAATATGATCTTACCACCAAACCGAATCCCCAGGAGCAAACCCTGATACTTATTTACGTGACAACTTGATACATCATCAAGGAAATAAATTGGTTAGTAATACATTGTTAAAAGCTTAAGTACATACATAATAGTCTTAATAAATTTGGGTAATAGGGGCAACACCAGACCATAATGTGAAGGAATTTAAATGTATTGGGCCTGGATACTTCTAGAAGTTACAGAGAGCATTATTAAATGCTTTTTATTACAACCGAGAAATCCATGAGGGTCAGTGGCACACAGTTCAAAAATCGGTGGATAATGGGTCCACTGCTCTACCCTTCCCGCTTAGATAACACGCTTCTGTCTGCAGCAGGATTCGAACCCATGACAAGTGCCTAGCCCACACATCATTTGTTGTACTCATATCACTAGACTTAAACCTTGGGAGTACATATTATATTTATTGTAGATGTCAAACATTTCGGTACATCTCAAAATATAAAAAAAAATCACATTTTTTTTGATAAAGGTAACATTTGTATATCAATCATCAGCTCAAAGCTGGTATCCAAAATTTACATCATATCGTCCCTCCACACATGTGTGTCGGGCATAAACAAAAGATAAAGAAAAGAAAAGAAGAAAAAAGAGAAACTATCCCTAGATCCTCCTTTCATCTTTATAAGGACCCTAGAATGTCTACAATAGCCACAGGGTCATCTATATACTCTGAACTACACCAATAGCAAAAAGTGATAATGCAGTTCATTTTAATCTTGTGCAGAGGGCTGCTCTTGTTATCAAAATTCCTAGAATTCCTTTCTTTCCATATGGTCCACCAAATAACAGCTGGGACAATTTTCCATCTACTCTTGTCTGTGCTGCCACTGCCCTCCATATTCCAGCTTTCTAGAGCCTGTCCTGTTCTCCCTGGAACAGTCCAACTTATACCTCTGAAGCTAGTAAACAAATTCCACAGCTGGCCAGCCACTTTACAATGTAAGAACAGATGATTAATTGTCTCTGCAACCTGCTCACAAAAACAGCATCTTGGGCACATTTGTATTCCCCTCTTCATAAGATTCTCTTGTGTAAGTACAGCCTCTTTCACCACCAACCAAGTAAAAACTACCACTTTATATGGTATTTTAACCTTCCATATAAGCTTCCAAGGCAGAAAGTTAACTTGGGATCCCATCTGATTCATAATTCTATATGCAGAACTAACAGTGAATAAACCTTTATTATGACATTTCCATTTAAGAGTGTCTTCTCCATCCTTGAATCCTAAGAACTGATCAAGTGTTCCATAAAATTCAGCCAATCTTTCCACCTCCCAGTCTTGCATCAGTCTTCTGTAGGTAAGGTTCCATCCATGTTCAGACCAAACTTCATAAAGAGTCGACTCTTGTTGTTGGTTCAGGTGATGAATATCCGGGAACAAGCGTTTGAGGCTTCCATTCCCTAACCAGTTATCTTCCCAAAACCTGATCTTCCTCCCATTGTTCACATTACATTCAGTTTTTGCATAGAAACCATGCCATAAGTTTCTAATTGATCTCCACAAACTGGTTCCATATGTGGATGTCACTTCCTTAGTCTTCCAGGGTCCTTCCTTCCCATATTTGGCCTGGATCACCCTACCCCACAAAGATTGATCTTCTAAAGGAAATCTCCACAACCACTTCATGAGAAGACTTTTGTTCTGCTTTCTAATATTTTTGATTGCCAGTCTTCCCTGCTTCTTGGATAGTAGCAGTGTCTTCCATTCGACTAGGTGGAAACCTTTATATTCCTTCTCACCGTGCCACAAAAAATTCCTTCTCAGAGCATCAATTCTTTCTTCCACCTTTGCTGGAAGGGGAAAAACTGACATTAAGTAAGTTGGTAATGCATCCAGGACTGAGTTAATCAGCACTAATCTACCACCTCTTGATAAATATTGAGACTTCCACCTAGACAATCTTTTCTCACATCTTTCCACTACTCCATTCCATATCTCTTTGGATTTGCTATTGGCACCCAAAGGCATACCCAAGTATGTTGCTGGTAACTGCCCTATTTCTCCACCCAAAAGATCCCCCAGATTTTGTATTCTGGGCACATCATTGATTGGAAAGATGTGACTCTTTCTCCAATTAATGTGCAACCCTGATACTGACTCAAATAGTATGAGAACTATCCTCAGAATTTTTAGTTGGCTGTCTTCTGCATCACAAAAAATCAAAGTGTCATCTGCATATTGCAGATGGGTGATTTCCAATCTAGTATTCATCTCTTTGACCACATTAAAACCCCTTATCCAATCATTCCTATGTGCTGTTTTAATCATACTGTTCAGGCCTTCCATGACTAGTAAAAATAAGAAAGGTGAGAGTGGATCACCTTGTCTCAAGCCTCTGCTTGCCGGAAAGAAACCTTCAGGAGAACCATTTATTAGTATTGAGAACTTGACAGTGCTAATGCAGAACCTTATCCATCTTATCCACTTCCTCCCAAAACCCATACTATGTAGAATTCCAAGCAAATACTCCCAGTTAACATGGTCATATGCCTTCTCTATGTCCAGTTTACACATTATGCCTGGGATTTTATCCTTCACTCTTGAGTCAAGACATTCATTTGCAATGAGAACAGCATCAGTGATCTGTCTTCCTTTCAGAAAGGCCATTTGTTGAGTGTCAACCAGCTTTGGCATCACCTTCTTTAGCCTTTCTGTAAGAATTTTGGAGATTAGTTTGTAGACACTTCCAATCAGACTGATTGGCCTAAAATCTCTCAATTCTTTGGCTCCATTCTTCTTTGGAATGAGTGCAATGTAAGTTGCATTAAGGCTCTTTTCAAAATCTTCTTGAGAATGGAACTTCCGGATAGTAGCCATCACATCCCCCTTTAGAATCTCCCAACACTTCACAAAGAAGCCCATAGTATACCCATCTGGACCCGGTGCCTTGTCTATAGCACATGCCTTGAGCCCTTTCAGGACCTCATCTTCTTCAAAAGGTTTCTGTAAATCTAGTTGCTCCTCCCTGTTGATTACTGGACAGGGGTACATGTTGTAAGCAGGTCTCCAATTTTCAGTCTCACAGTACAACTTTCTATAAAATAAAACCACCTCCCTCTTGATATTTGTTGCTTCTGTTAGTTCATCACCTTCCACCACCAATTTGTCAATGTGATTGGTTCTTTTGTGAGCATTTGCAATCCTCTGAAAGAATTTAGTGTTCTTGTCCCCTTGCTTAATCCACAATGTCCTTGATCTTTGCCTCCAAGCTATCTCTTCCTTTTTAGCATAGTCTTCAAACTCCTTAGTTAAACTTGCCTTTTGAATTACTTCAACATCAGACAGAGGTCTGTCCTGTTGAATATTGTCAAAATCAGTGATTCTATTGAGCAACTCTTTTTTCTTCTTTTCCAGATTTTCGTAAGTGTTTGAGCTCCACTCTTTTAATTTGGTCTTCAAAGCTTTCAACTTAGAAGCTAGAATATAGTCTGGCCTTCCTTCAAACTCAAAAGATGTCCACCACTCTTTGACTCTTTCATTAAAGCCTTCAGTCTCCAGCCACCATCCTTCAAATTTGAAGTAGGATTTGGAATAGATCCAATAACCACTTGCGAGCACCTACCTCCACAAGAACCACTCTCTCCCCCATGGTGCAACCTTACGAGTACTCAATCCTTTTAGTCTAGTTCCCTTGTGCACCAACAAAAGGAGGACACAATAGTTTTCCCTCAATACAGGATCCTAAATTAACTTAAGTTAGTAAAAAGGGAATCTTTCTTAGTTTAGTGATCTTTAGTCTTGATAGGTTTACCACGGCTAACATTAATTGTTTTTTGTTTGTCTTTTTCCTTTATTATTGATCATTCAATTCGATTTCTTTTAGAAATAAAAGAGTGTGATGACTACTGTTTTAGATTACTACACGTTTTCTTAACATAGATGTATATGCAGAAAGACAAAAGGGTTCTATCCTTATCACTCATATACTCTTCAAACAAAAGAAAAAAATGAAAAGTTTCTCCTTCACACTTCAATTTTTCCATGAAGAAATCAGTTGAATCTTTTGAAATTTAATCTCGCCAATTACTATATTCTTCCATTATCAAGTTTAGACTTGTGTCATGTCGGATAAATGCCAAAAAATATTCAGCGGAAACTAGATCCCACGTAAAATATGAGTGTGTTACTGCAAATTCGATTGTAGTTTGGAATCATTTTAGCCATTTACAAAAAAGGCCTTGAAATTCATTTTTCATCTTTGAAATCAAAGTAAAGAACAAGATAATTGTTTAAAGTCATTTGCTATTTTTCAATAATTTATTCTACTTTTATACATTTTTTATATATAGTGACTGACAGCTTGACGTGATGCACATGTGCAACGCACGGACTCTAAACTAGTTTAGGCAAGGTACTTTTGGGCCTCATCACAATACTTGTAACTTGTAGCAATTTTGGTAGGAGTCTGGAAGCAGCCACTTGGTGGAAACATCTTCCTTATTTAACCCTTACCTTTTTAATCATAAACACTGCTTATATAAACTAGATCTTTTTTCTGATAAACCCAAAAAAACCCTCCAATAGATCTTCTGGGAGATGGTTCCTTCAGAGAGGACGGTGACTATAATTAGTGATTCTGCAAACCACCTTCCACCCTCCCCAATCCCATCCTGGCTGATAAACAAAAATAAACACAAGAAAAACTAACAGTGTTACAAACTTGCCTCTATGTGGAATGAGGCATAGCATATCAAGGGTTAAGGATGCCAAAAAGGTCAGTAACCACTAAGCTTCTCAGAAAAGATAAGTTGTCTTCTTTGGAAACCCGCAGACTCAGCAACAGTAACCTGATATTAAGGATATCATTTAAACCAGAAATTGAACTCCTTTATTGTAAACCCATCCATTGTAGCAACCAACTGTAGAAGGTTTGTGATTAATAAACTTACTTTTTTGATTTCAACAGGAGGTTGGTGATTAAAATGTTGTAAATAGATAGTGATTGACGCCCTTTTACATTAGACATATACAAGAATTTAATGGGAGTAATATAATGTCAATCATAGGGATTCCAAACTTCAAACGCTTCCTATTGCACATAAATGTGAAACAAGAAACAAAAACTTCAATCATACAATCATTGATGCAAAATATCTTTACGCCTAACCTTGTAACGCAAGCCAGCTGAAATTTCCCATTCCAGCACAGACTTGTTGTAAATCCTAATATGTGAAAGTAGGCAGGGTTCCTGTATTGATGAACAAAAGCACACCAACAATCAGTTAACTCCAAAAATTAGTTATCAATAGGAAAAGGAAATAGGCATAGGAATATATAATGACGGCCATCCTAGATAAATAATGCTTAGGAAAGCAATCTTCTGAAGCCAGTAGTTTAATCATATGTAGCAGGTAAAAACGAAATTGTCTAAAACCTAACAATTAACCAGCAACACTGATCATTATCAGAGAAATATTCATTATTAATTGGTGCATTTTCTCAGTAAAAAAAGAATTATTTTGAGCTTTAGGCTTCTATTGATCAAGTATTACAAGGATGATAACGAAAACTAGTTTCCCCAATGAAAGGACTTCAATTGTATACTTGCCTTCCAGCCAAAGACAGCAAATAACTGAAGAGGTGTGGTTCCATCATTTCTTAATCTACTTGTCTGTTCCATCCAAAGACAGAAAATAAACTAAAGAGGTGTGGTTCCACCGCTTCTTCTCTTCAAAACCAAATCCCCGAGACAAAATAAGGTCTTTGTAGATCAGGGCTTTGCCCGAAAGAAGCATTTGAAGAAATATAAGAACAGCATGCTGCAATGCAAGTCACCTAGCAGCAGTGGCCAAGGTAAGCTTATTAGCTATGGGTTCAACCGAACCCATCACTTTTAACACGGAACATGAATATATACGTGGAAAGCCACTAAGACAAAATGAATCTCATGGAGAGTAAATGAAGCAAAACCCCAGCTTCCACTTAAGCCATTAGGAGGCAAATTTTTAACTCGAACACAAACCACCACATGACCTAAGATGAAACAAACGCAATACAACTTAAGTCGTTAGAAGCCAAATATTTCACTTGAAACCAAAATCCACCTCAAGACAAGCCAGCGAAGCAAACCTATAGTCTACTTGAGCCATTAGAAGGCAAAATTCTCACTTGAACCCGAATTCACCACATGACAAGCAAATGAACCAAACTCAATTCATCTTAAGCTATTAGAAGCCACTTTTTTTCACTTAAACACAAAATCCACCACATGAAAAGAAAATGAAGCAAATCCATTTCAACATAAGCTATTAGGAGTCAATTTCTAATGGAACCCTGATATAACCCTTTTGTAATGATTTCCCTTTTAGGAAGAAGATCAATTAGTTAGGCAGTTAGTTGTTAATAGTTGTTAAAGTCAGGCATGTGACCTGCACGTAACCCCAAAAGTTTTTAGGAGTTCGCTATAACTAACTCCCAGAAATCCCATGTTCCCTTCCTGCACTTCTCTTATTAAATAGGGATAGATTCATCCATTGTAAGAATCTGGAAGTTAAATCAAGATCAATAGAGTATTTTCTCTCTCTTTCTCAACTTTGGCTCATATGCGCTTTGAGGAGATGTTCAAGAGCAAGTCTCTTCAATTTTTTCTTTAGGCGACTCATATCTCTTTCTAAATTTGAATTCAAATTTCAGTAGTGTATCAAACCCAAAATCCACCTCATGACAAGAAAATGAAGCAAACTAAAATTCAACTTAAGCAATCAGAAACCTAAATTATCACTTGAACCCCAAACTCACCACATGACAAGCAAATGAAACATAACCAATTCAAATTAAGCTACTCGAAGCCAACTCTCACTTGAACCCAAAATTCACTTTATGACACGTAAATGAAGCAAACCCATTCGACATTAGCTACTATAATCCAAATTTTACAATTGAACCAAGAATCCATCAAATGAAAGAAGAAGAAAAAAACCCAACTAAACACAAACTATTAGAACCAATTACACCTTTAACCCAAAATTCATCACATGGAAAGCAAGTGACACAACCCCAAATCAACTTAACCCATTAGAACCTAAAGTTACAACTAAACAATTAAAAAATACAAGAAATTGAATGAACTGGAAGTGCAAAAGATACATACATCTAATTCGAGTAAAATCCACTCTTTTGTATTGGTACCAGTGGACCAGTGATTTCTGAGGTCCGAGTCAAGTACATGGGAAGCCTTCTGTAAAGGTGATTCTCGAGACATACCCTTTACTTTAAAAGGTAAAGGCTTTACCCTCGGCTCTAACTCCACCTCCATTTTTTTGCTCCGCCGCAACTCGACTGTCAACTGCTTAGATACAGACGAACGGAGAGTATGAATAGACTTGAAGAGTATCGAATTTTTCACTGAAAAATCTCTCTCAGTTGAGTAAATCCCAGTTATTTGGACATGGAAAGGACCTCTTCACTAATCGGGATGAACAAACGGGGCCCCGACTAGCTAAAGGGGATGAACTTTAATTGGGTTTTGGAGTTTTCCTTAACTTAAATAATTTACTACCATTTATGGATTAACAATTGGGAAAATTAAAGAAAATATCTATTGGGTCAAAAATAATATTGTCCAAAATTACTCAAAGCTTATTAAAGATGAAATATTATTTATTTTAGAGTTATTTAAAATGTGGAATTATAATATTCAAATCTGTCACTCCCCGAGCCTACACCCTGGGCGGGACTGGCACTCGGAGACCATTTCTGGCCCCAAGCGAACCCTTGGCCTGACTTACGTAACTTAGCGGAAGACTTAACTCAATGAAACAGTCTCAAATAATAACTTAAAGAATAATAAGTTGGCCAAAATGGCACTTAAGTCTTAAACAACATCTGAAAGATAAAGAAAGACATATGAACTAATAACTATATGATTGTCTATGAAGCCTCTAAAATACTGAGATGGATGTTGGGACAAACCCCACAACATCCTAATAAATGAAAGACTGAAAGTGAATAAAAGAGTTCTCCGGAATGCAAGGAGGCTCACTACTGACTCTGAACTGCTCAACTAGATCAACGAGGTGCTGGATGTTGATCCTGGTTACCTGCGTCTGCATCATAATAAGATGCAGGCCAATTGGCATCAGTACATTGAATGTACGAGTATGCGAGTTGAAATGCTAAATGTAACACCCNCTGGCATCAGTACATTGAATGTACGAGTATGCGAGTTGGAATGCTAAACCACACATAGGCTAGAAGGAATCTGAAAGAAACTGAATAACTTACCTGGTTCACTCAACTCAACCTGACTGACTCATTTCAATATAAAGCAATTTAAAGCAAGTGCAATATAAAGAAAAGTTGTTTAAAACATGTTATAAACTCTGTGTGTATGCAAAGATACAATAAATCTGAGATGTATGTAGAAATACAAATGAACTGATGTATATAGAAATACAATAACTGTTGTGGGAGTTTCTCTAACCGACAACCATTACATAAGAGTTATAGTGATGATACAACGATCAACCTTACGCTGCCAGAGCATCCTATACCCGGCCAAAGGTATAGAACCTGAACTGCCTAATGAATCCACTAGTCTAATTTGAAAGGGATTCATCTAAAGAGTATGAACCTCTTCTACCCATGATGGCTACATGGTTCTATGGGGGCTGTGGGTTCTTTGAACGCTCCCACAATTCGGTGCTCAATACTACTCCCAAAAATGTACTGACTCTTATGTTTTTAAAACATATTTCCTCTGTGATTTGAGATTATTGCTCAAAAACTTAGCTCAAAGGTTATCTTGGAAATCTAAGTTCCCTTACTTACTTCATTTAGAAAGTTATTACTCTTTTCTGAAAACTAGCCCGAAGGCTCTTTGGAAATCTCAGTTTCCGTTCTTATTTAAATGTGAAAACATTTTAACTCTCTTTGGGAATACTTACTCCCTATATACTTTTGAAGAAATGAACTTCAAACTTTACTTTTTACTTTTTACTCAACTTGAACTTTAAGTCTTAAAACAAAGTTAAAACATTTGGAAAAGACTTTTGGAAAACTCTAAGAACTTATCTTGACTTGACTCTTACTTCTCTTGACTTTGGTCTTAACTTTCCTTGAATTGGATTATGGATTCAAGGTTCATGATCTCATGTTTATGGATGATTTCATGATGTTTAGATGTATTTTAGAATGTTAGAATCGACTAGGAAACATAGGTACATCGCTTAGGAACACGTACGAGAAGGTGGGGAACGAATGGGGAGAATTGGCGTCCCTGGCACTCTGAGAGGCATGGGGCGCCAGGCCCCAAACCTCAGAGAGCTGGGTGGGGCGCTCTGGCTGGGGCGACGCGCCAAAGGCCAAACCTCAGAGAACATTTTGGGGCGCGACGCCCCAACCCCTGTACCCATGTGTTTTCGACTTTTCTCCTCCGTTTTTCATCTCTAAACCCTCCAAACTTCCATGATACTTTCCCCAAACCCCTAGGATCAATTGTATCCTCAATATACAACCAATCTAACTCGCAAAACAACCCGGAAACATGAATCAATTGAACACTAGGCATTCAACAATGTTCTTCAAGAACTTCACTTTCTTAACATTCAAACAACTCCAATTTCGCTGAATTGAAACAAGTTAGTGTGTGGGTGAACTAACCCAACACGAAAGAAATCTCACATACCTTAATAGGGATCACCCCCAACGAACTCCACTCGCAAATCTTGAATGATCTTGGCTAATTCTTGCCTTCTTCTCTCGTTCTTTCTCTCTTCTCCAAGCCCTAAGCGTATGTCTAACTTTTCAAAACTATATTAAGTTCTGTTTTTACCCCTATAAATCCCAAAAAACGAATTAGGAAATTAATTAAGGAAAAGACTACTTTGCCCTTCCCTAAATCCGGATTGAAACTTTCCTCAATCCAACAGCCCAACTTCCGGAAGGCATATCTCACTCATACGATGTCGAAATCGTGCAATCTTGGCGGCGTTGAAAAGATCTCTCCAAGGGCTTTCCAAAAATATCAAGAGCTGCTCCTAAATCCTCCTGAGCTAGGAGTTATGGTCGTTTGAAAATGGTCAAAACTCACTTTCTTAACTTAGACAATTTCCAGACTTCCTTATTCTTTCCAAAAATCAAAATTTCCATATTTTAAACTCTTTATAGTCGTTTCTAGGTGCGAGATGTTACAAAATCAAACAATCATTTCAAAGTTTAAAAAATAAGTAACATCGAAAAATCAAACGAAAATATAACTTAAAACTTATCAAAGATAAGGACATACAATATTTTTAGGACTATTATTTAAAATTTAAATATTTACTAAAAACTAATAATGTAACGATTACGTATATATTTGGAGGGAGGACTTCCTACCTATGAAGACCACAAATATGATTTTTTTTAAGATAATTCGAGAAGTCACGCTAAAAATATTGATTTTTAAGTGGGCTAATTCACAACTCGTAGCTTGTTTAAAAATAATTAATATTTTTTTTAATCTTTGTTGATATACCAAAAAATAGTAAAATAAAAAATGATAGAAAAATCACTTTGGGTAAAAAATGTGAGTAACAATCATTGAGGATAAATTAAGAGAAAGTAGATTGAGATGATTTGGTCATGTCTTATGTTAACTTATATATATATCTAAAGCATATTTTCACGCTACAAAATAAATTGCAACAATAGATGGCACCAATATCCTACCAACTTGCATTGAGCGAACTATTATAACATATTACGTACCTCATTTCTTATGAATAAGCTCATCCCAGCCATATAAGTTATATGTATGTATCATGTATGAAGGATCCAAGAAGATTTATCAACCACTTCGATTGGTTAGATAAAATACATTTATATCTTTTTAAAAGAAAATCATGATCATTTGTCAAAATAAATTATTATCATAAATTTTATTCTTGAGAAAATCACACGTCTTATTAATTCACCTTTTTATAATTAGGTTAAAAACTCATTATTTAACTATAGAGCAAATCATCCACACATGATACACGAGATCACATTTAAATATTGTTATCAAAATGTGAGTTGATGGTTAATCTACCTCAACGCCAATTCTTTTTATTATAATTAAGCTAAGAGTCACTCCAACCATATCAAATAATTTTAACAACTTCAACCTACATAAACTAATTCATATCTATTTTTTAATCAATTAAAAGTGTTTTACACTTGAATTAAATTTCTGAAATTTCACTGATACCTAGGTGAATCACCAAAAAAAAAAGTATTCTAACAACAGCGTTAATATACTTATTGAGCCATATAAGTTCAACATTTAAAATTTACAAACACTATTTATTATGACAGAGCTAATATTTTTTATTATGGTGGCTCAAAATATTATTTTTTTAGCAAATCTTTATCCATAACCTTGTGGGTAGGACCTGAAAAACCTCTAACCTCCCTCCTCTTACCAACCACCCTCAAACATGCACAACTAAAATGATACCTCTTCTTTACTTTCAAGATTACCCCACAAGAAAACCCCTTTTTCAATAAATACATATATGTATCTCCCATGACTCAAACATATAAACCCAAAAAAAGAAGAAAAAAAGAAGAAGAAGATTTATGGAGCAATCAGGTAAATGGATGATATTGATAGCAAGCACATGGATTCAAGCATTTACAGGGACGAATTTCGACTTCTCCTCATATTCCTCTGATTTGAAATCTGTTCTTGGAATTTCACAAGTGCAGCTCAATTATCTGTCTATGGCTTCAGATTTTGGGAAAGCATTTGGGTGGTGTTCTGGGGTCTCTCTTATGTATTTCCCATTATGGGTTGTTCTTCTCATTGCTGCTTTCATGGGACTTGTTGGGTATGGCCTTCAATGGCTTGTCATTCAAAGAATCATCTTTTTGCCTTACTTCTTGGTCAGTTTTTTTCTCTCACCTCTCTTTTCTTGATTGGAAATGAAATTTGGGAACTTAATCCATTTTTTGCTGTTCCCTGTATATTCATTGCTTGCTTCTTTCTCTGTAACAATTTCTTCTCTCTGGATTCTTTGGTGGACTGGTGGTTGACAGTTGTTGGAGCTACCACAAGAAATTAGCAAACTTTATTAGATCTAGAAATGACTTTTGGACAACCCCCTTTGAAGTACTAATCAAATAATCTCCTGTAAAATAAACCAAGAATGTCCATCAAGTGAAGTCAAATGATATGTAGAAGGCAAATTAACTTAATTTATCATTTATGAGGTTTCTCATTAGGTGAAAGGTCTTTCTGTTAACAACTATGCAGGGACTGCCTCCAAGGAGAACATTTTATCCTCAATCACCTTCCATTCTAGTCAGTTAAATTTTGGTGCTTGAAAACTTATTTCCAAATCTTAAAAAACTTCAAGATTCAAGTGGTTCTTGAGAAAGATGCCTTTGTAATCAACTGAAATTGAAAACTACAGAAATTCAAGATATTACATGATTATTTTCTTCAGCTCTTTACTTCACTGCGCTTGAAACTTCGTTGGGATCCTATCCTGTTCTCAAGCTTTCACTGATAAATCTTGCAGGTATTTCTGTTGTGTGTGCTGGCTGGCTGCAGTATCTGCTGGTTTAATACAGTATGCTATGTGTTGTGCATCAAACATTTCTCGGCAAATAGGCCAATTGCATTGTCCCTCAGCATAAGTTTCAATGGTGCAAGTGCGGCCCTGTACAACCTCATTGCCAATGCCATTAATTCTAAAGATGACACTCTGTACCTTCTTCTTAATGGCCTAGTCCCCCTTGTCACATCAATTGCAGCTCTTCCAATCCTCTGGCAACCTCGATCTCAAACCCTTCATGCTGATTCTGTTCACAGAGAATATCTCAATTTCCGCTGTCTTACCATACTAGCAGTGTTTACTGGCCTTTATCTCTTAATCCTAAACTCGGTCTCACATAGTGCACAGACAGCTCGTATCCTCTTGGCTGGTGCAGTGTTCTTGCTGGTCTTACCGGTGATTGCACCAGGGGTTATCTGCACAGAAGAATGGTCTGAACTGTTCCATCCTAATTATATTTCACTTGAAGACAATGATACTGATGATCTTGAGATGCTCAATGAATTGATTTGGAAAGAGGCTTCAAGTATGAATGTTTGGACGGAAAATTCTGATGGTTCAAAAGAGAAGGGAAGTTGGACTAGCAGTTTTCTGTTGAGAGATCGTTTGTTGCTGCTTGGAGAGGAACATTCAGCAAGTCTGCTCATGTGTAGGTTGGATTTCTGGCTATATTACCTAGCATATTTCTGTGGGGGAACACTCGTACTTGTTTACAGCAACAATCTAGGCCAAATTTCAGAGTCACTTGGATATAGATCGGAGATCAGCTTCTTTGTTGCACTCTATTCTGCATGTTCCTTCTTCGGGCGCCTGCTTTCAGCCGCCCCAGACTTTCTACGCAAGTAAGTATTTCAAGATTTACTGTTCTTAATCACCATTATGGGAAAAAAACTGACAGCTGAAATGGTTTTTTGGATGCAGCAAGATGAACTATGCAAGGACCGCGTGGCTTGCATTTGCACTGATTCCTACACCACTGGCCTTCTTTCTGCTTGTTTTATCAGGAAGTAAAGCTGCATTGAGTGCTGCCACAGCATTAGTTGGGTTGAGCTCTGGTTTTGTATTTTCAGCAGCAGTGTCAATAACCTCTGAGCTGTTCGGCCCCAACAGTGCCGGAGTCAATCACAACATTCTCATTACCAACATCCCTCTGGGATCACTACTCTATGGACTTCTTGCAGCTATAGTCTATGAAGCAAACCTAGGGAAACCAGACCAAGTGCTTGTATTGAATGGATCAAAAGTTTGCATGGGTAGGAACTGTTACATTCAGACATTTATGTGGTGGGGATGCATCTCTTTATTGGGAGTAGCATCTAGTTTTCTGCTTTTCCTAAGAACTAAAGCTGCCTATGACAGTCAGGAAAGGAACCGAAATTGGATGAGATTAACCTGAGTGGAATTATCTTTCTGGACTGACTTGTGACGGCTATACGAAGATAGATGCCATTGGAATCACTACCTCATGCCACAATTAACAGCAATCCAGCATAACATTCTGCCAAAGGGTGGAAAGAAGTATAACTTTTGACACAATGGCAGGACAGATGCATTTATCATGAGGGTGATGAGACAAGAAAATAAACCCAAGCAGGCTAGCATACTCTACCTTTTGCATGATTAGGGAAGAGAGGTGAATTGAAAATTGTAGAGGAATACACAGAAAGAAATGATGAAAGTTGATACTTGATGGAATAAGACTGTTGGAAGTTACAAGTTTTGCTGACAAGCTATGCTGGCTTCTTCTACGAAAGGTAAATCCTCCAATGAGATACTAAAATACTGTCATCTGTCAAGTTCCCACTTGATCCTGCAAGTCTATAGTCTATACTGCTTGCTTTGATGGCAATCGTTGGTCGTTTGCTTGATTGGAAGGACTGATGCAATTATACCTTTCCAGTTCTTGCAGGAAGGTTGGCTAGAGATTTCTTGTAAAAACATTAGCCTTGATGAGTTCATAATGAGAATATTTTCATCATTGAATCTTTTTTGATTCTATGTATTACTCTCCCTTCAACTAAACTACGAAAGAGGGTTGATCACCTGAATCCAGAAATTCTGTGAAATCTCCCCTTCCTCAACAGTTGAGGAGAGGAAGAAGAAAATCAACTACCATGTAAAAGTAATGAGAATGCAGTTATTTTCCTGACCGTCTTTGAAAGATTCTGCATGATGAATACAATACTGATGAGGAAAATAGAGAAAACTAGTACTATCGACAGGTTCTACAGACAAAAGATGAAGAAGCATTAGAAGAAGGTGAAGCTTCAGGATTTCAAACACAAAAAGTATGATTATTTTCTTATATGAACATGTTAACAGGCATGTGATTGTCAACATATTGCTGAATTCCACACTTAGGACACAACCAGAAGATAAAGACATGTTAACAGGCATGTGATTGTCAACATAATTGCTAAATTCCATATTTAGGATACAACCAGAAGATAACCATAGAGTCACAATTTAGACAATACATACACAACAAATACTAGAAAGTTAACTCTTTTAAAGCAAAGCGAGACTGCATCCACCTGAGGTAGGTTAATAGAACTGCAGATGTATCTTGCAGAAAATAAAACTGACTAAATACGGTTCCAAATCTTGTCATTAATCTACAACTTCCAACAGTAAGAAGATCGAGTACTTTTAACCAAGTAGTATTGGGTTGTCACTGTTTGCACCCTCCTCATCTTCAGGTTTCAATTCAGCTGGGAAATCACCTCTGAGAATCTGAACTCTGAAATGGATTTTGCTAGCGCTGCACTCTAACAGTTCAAACACAAGTCCATCCCCCTCCTTCAGATTATTATCATCCACAAATTTTCTCCACTCAATGCTAAATTTGTGACCAGATTTGACTCCACCGTAAAACATATCCCACTTCTTCTGACCACAAGTAAGGACTGCACTGACTGCACGAGCTCCAGCAGAAGGAAGCTCACTAGTCATTTTCTTGGGTAAATACTGTCAAACATTCAAAGAAATTTAGTAATATAAAAGCCACAAGAACCCAAAAATGGAACCTTATGTCTGAGTATAACTATATATATTTATTTATATATACATTTTTCATAGTTTATTTTTAACCCTTCTTTAGGAGCTCCCACTTTTTTCTCCGCCATATCTAATCTTGAATTCACCACAAAAAATCTTCTCTTTTGGTGGCTACCCACCAGTTATCAATACCCACATTGGGTTCCAACTAAATTTGAGTCCTCACCAGAAAATCCCATAACAAATTCGACTCAGTACCCTACAAAGAATCATCTTTAAACAGATACTAACAAAGGGGCGCGAGGAAGGGGAAAAAAGGGGAGTTACCATACTGTAGATGGGCTTGACACCGGTCTTTGTGAGAATCAAATCAACATAGGGTTTCCCAGAAAGTGGCCAGTATTCACCATTGTCAATTTCTGGAATTCCAGAGCTTTCAATCTCGGGTTGTTTCATGGTGGAGTAACTATGTTTGTGGTTTGAAACACGTTCAAAGGATGATCTGCTCTGAAAAAATCAAGAGAATCATACAAGCTTTAAAATCTACAGGGCTGTCGAAATTCGAAATAAAGAAAAAAATATCAGAGAACTTTGTTACAGAATGATGAGAATGTACCTCCATAGTCGGTTTGATCAGATGATTGAAGTTCTTGTTCTGGCGAACCAGTTTACAGAAAGGGTTTTGGGTTGCCATGTATCCGTATATCTATTGAAATCCGATTAAATTTAAATTCACGTTGAATATTTTAAATTGAGGAGTAACATCGCTACTTAACAATTAAAATTCGACTAATTTGAATTTTACAAGTCGTGAAAATTTTAAAAAAGAAATAATCAAATTCTTATATTATCTTACGAAATTGGCAAACTATAATTCATAAACAAAAATATCAAAATATGGTGTGACTAAATTATACCCAATATTTTACGCGAAGAAGAGGATATGTGTTATAAGGCTTACACTCTGTTTGGATCATTGTTACCCATTGTATTGTATTGTATCGTTACCATACCTACAATGTTTGTTTTGATTGTTACTTAAAACGTATTGTATTGTATTGTTAAATTTCGTTGTTACATAATAATGAAAACCCCCATTTTATGAAACAACCGATTTGGTGTGTTCCCATTGTTACTTAATTTCTTTTTTCAATTATATCATGGCATAATATTTCATAATACTTTTTTACCCTTTACCATATATTATTTAATTTTAGTCAAACCTCCTACCCTAGAATAATTAAGGATATTTTAGTAAATTTATAAATTACAATACAATACGATACAATCAAACCAAATAATAAAAATGTTATTAAACAACAACAAACAATACAGTCTACCCAAACATTGTATTTACCATATAGTACAGTACAATAGAGTACAATACAATACAGTACATTATGAAACAATGGGTAACAATGATCCAAACATAGTGTTAAGCTTGCTGATTAATTGTGGATGTGTTGTTTTATTGTTAATTATGTTACATAATTAAATGCAAAGTCCTAAAAAATAATTTTTTAAATAAGAAAGAATTGATTGAATGCAAAGTCCTAAATTGATTAATTTGAAAGATAAATAGTGATTACATAATGGGCTAATGTTTTAAAATACCCCGATCCAAGGATGAGAGATTAGATTAAAATAATAATAATTCTATCAATGAAAATAATAACTTATAATAACTCTATCGAAAAAAAAAGTTTTACAATAATTATACTTTATTCATATATTTCTCATGTAAGTATCTATTCGATTACAAATAACTGCACAATTGCACTACATTTTCTTTCTCATTCTTCTTACTAAGAGTATTCATGCTTTTAATATAATTAATTTATGTGAACATGAATTGCACGTTAATATCGAGTCAACTAGCCAATAAAAATGATCTATAAGGTATCAGAGTTATAATTAGATATCAATTTAAAGTACAATTTTGAAATTAATATATTTTGATATTTCAGCTTCGATTTAACTGTTGCAAGCAAGTTAATTGCACTCATATCAAAATGGATGAAAACATCATCACTGGAGTTTCATAGAGATAGAATCAAATATGAGCCAATAGATAAATGAGGCATACATCATACATGAAATTACTGGTATTGATAAAGGTTTTTTTTTGGGAAATTGAAACTACTAAAACTGATAGAAGTTTTTTTTTGAATTAAAACTACTGAAATTGATAAGTTTTTAACCAAGTATTATTGGGTTGTCACTGTTTGTACCCTCCACATCTTCAGGAATCAATTCAGCTGGAAAATCACCTCTGAGAATCTGAACTCTGAATTCAATTTTGCTAGTGCTGCACTCTGACAGTTCAAACACAAGTCCATCCCCTTCCTTCAAATTGTTACCATCCACAAATTTCCTCCATCCAGTGCTAATAAATTTATAAGTAGATCTGGCTCCGCCGTAAAACAAATTCCACTTCTTTTGACCACAAGTAAGAACTACAGGGACTCCAGCAGAAGGAAGCTCTTTGTTCATTTTCTTGGGTAAGTACTATCAAACATTCAAAGAAATTCAATAATATAAAAATCACGAGTCCAGAAGAACGCAAAGCTTTCAACTATATATATATATTAAAACCTAAACTTTAAGCCTAAAACCTATGGCATCTAATCTTAAAATTCAACACTGTGAATAATTTTTTTTTTGTGTTTTTTCACTTGGTATCTGGTACCGAGGAAATAAGATCTCTATAACTTGAAATTTTTTTATTTACAAAAATTAACCTTTTTAAATCTTTTATGTTTAAAAAATAAAGATCTCTTATGTATAAAATTGAGAATCTCTCGTAAAAAAGACATACAATTAATTTTTTTTTGTAAAGGGCTAGAAAATCATTTCTCTATTCAATACCCATATTTCCAATAAATTGGATCCACCTCAAAAAGTCCCACATTGGTGTAAAAAGTTTCCAAAAATAACATACTCATTACGAGAACTTTGATTAAGGATGATCGTCACTACTACAAAGAATCATTTTTAAGCAAATACTGAAAATGGAATGCTTTATATAGAATGTGGAGGGGAAAATGAGAGTTACCAAACTGTAGGTAGGTTTGACGGCGCTCTTAGTGAGAATTATATCAACATAGGATTTTCCAGAAAGTGGCCAATATTCATCATTATCAATTTCCGAGCTACCAATGCTTTCCATCATGATGGATTTACCTTTCTGGTTTGAAACACATTAAAAATCAAAGAAAAATATAAGTTTTTAAATTAACACGGGGTGTCAAAAATCAAAATAAAGAAAAATAGAAAAAGAGAAATTTGTTAAAAATGATTGAAATGTACATTCATGTCGATTGATTAGATGATTGAAGTTCTTGTTATGGTTTGATTCTGTGTACAAAGAGTACACAAAAACCCTAGAACTGTCAAGAGTGGCTAGTTTGGGTTTTGGGAGTAGGGGGTAGGGTTCCTAGTGTTTTCGAAAAACACTCAAGTACTTTTTTTTTGTTAAACACCTATTCCTATTTACTTCTTTATATAATATTATGCATCGTTACATAAAGAGGTGGTCGCATTACTACTACCACGAGATTATTCTAGCCTAAAGAATTATAGACTCAAATTATATAACGACTTATTAAAACTGGTAAAAGTAATTATTTCTTTGTCTTCTTTTAAAGTTTTAACATAAATAACGTGGGCTTTTGTTTGTTTGCTTTTGGAGTTTTAACACAAATAACGTGAGATGTTTGCCTGTTTACATAGTTTTTAACACAATAACACGGATTTTCTTGTTTTTGAGTTTTTAACACAAATAATGTGAGTCTCTTGAGTTTCAAACACTAATAACGTGGGTCTCTTTGGCTGCTTTCGATGTTTTAATACAAATAACGTGGGGTCCATGTCTTCTTCTGAAGTTCTTAACTCAAATAACGTGACCTTTGCTTGCTTTTGAAGATTTTAACACAATTAATGTGGAGTGGGGATGGGATGGGATGAGATGGGAGAAAATAGGCAATCATACTTGTTTTGCCCTTCTCATTTTTGTTTTTAATTTTAAATAAAGAATTAAAAAATTTATTCTTTTTTTTTGTGGTTGGTGGGGTGGGGATGGGATGGGAGAAGATATTTTTAAATATAGAATTTTTAAAATGGGATTTTGAACAAGGAAAAAAATACTTTTTCTTTTAATAAGGATTACCAAATTCGAAGAAAGTTGCTTTAATATTTTCATTTTAAAGCAACTAAACAGTAGAAAATTCATGAAAAGTCATTGAATTTTTGAAAAACAAATTTTAGCTATCTTATCGCAAAAGGCTTGAATAATACAATTTGAGATTTGATCATAAACACATATATTTAGTAAAATCATTGAAATTTTATTATTTTAATCATTACAGACTTTCTAGATGGACTCGACCCCTATGTCGAGTTCCACTAAGATGAATGTACGTAATACAAATAGAGCATAACTTATAAGGGATTCCACATGTATTGAGTTAGATTATCAGTGGTCTAAACCAATCCAATTTGATAGTGTCACATCAAGTTATAACTGATTATCCAAACTAATTGAACTCCCAATTTTTTTTTGAAAAATCGATTTGCAATTTTTTCGATCACTGCCCAACATTCGATCAATCGATCATATTTTCAAAGTTTTGCCTTTATTTTCCTTTTTTTATTTTTATTTAAAAACTACCCTCCCTTTATTTATTTTTATTTTTTTTAATTTAAAAACTACCCCCCCCCCCAACTACATTCCTAATCACCCAATTACTTTTTAGATATTTACAAATAACCTCCCTTTCTTCATTTCTTTTCATTTTTGTCTTAGATTGCTATCGATCGTTAACTCTATTAATTTTTAGTTTTATTATGTTAAACTTTCAACATTACATAGATAAATCTACTCTTCCTGGAAGGTGAGCAAAACAAGTCTCATGTGACGATTTTGTAAGCTATTAAATGAAGATGTAATTCAATATCTATTTTATGATGAACCGTATAAGTAAAAATTTACATTGAAATATAGCGAGAATATTGTTTTTTTGCATAGGCACTAGAGTGGACATAGCCACTCAAATTCAGATGCAGATCTTTCTCAAAATTTGAATTTGAATTTGAATTTTCTCTTGTTTAGTTGCTATAAAAAGGAAACTTTAGATTTACAAGTTCTTAAAAACTAGAACTTGCAAAATTGATTGTATTGAATATCTTGACGTTTAAGTATTTAAAATAGTTTTTTAATTTCTCTGTACGTGCATTGCACATGTATAGCTAATAATATAATACACATTTTTATAAATAATATCAATATTATTAAATAAGGTACTATTGAGCAAATATATTTACATCCATAAGGAAATAAAGTATAGGTTTTAGTGTATGATCAATGTGAATTGACAAATGATTACTTGTTTGTTGAGGTCAAAATAATTGAATTTCTTCTTAACCTACGAAGATGAATATGTTACACCAACAACCTCAATAAAATAAAGTTCTTATTCCAGTTTGATTCAGTTTACAGAGAGTACCCAAAAATTCATGGACTCCTAAATGTGGATAGTTTGGAGTTTTGGGGGTATGAGTATGGTTCTAGTGTTTCGAAAAAATAACACAAAGTCTATTTTTTACTAAACAATTACTCCTACTTACTTATTGATATAATATAATAAATCGTGACAAACAGAGGTGGCCACATTACTACTATCACGAAATTATTTTGGCTTAAAGAATTACAAAATCACATTACATGACAGCTTTTTGAGCCAAACAAAAGTAATTCTTTCTTTGTCTTCTTTTGAATTTTTAACACAAATATGTGGGGTCTCTTTATCTGCTTTTGGAGTTTTTAGCATAAATAACATGGAGTTTCTGTTTGCTTTCAAAGTTTTTAACACAAATAACGTGTCTTTTTAACTTACTTTCGGAGTTTAAACACAAATAACATAGATTTTTTATTTCTGCTTCTAAAGTTTTGAACACTAATAATTTGGGGTTTCTTTGTGTGCTTTCAAATTTTTTAATACAAATAATGTGGGGTCGTTCTTTGCTTATGAAGTTTTAACACAAATAACATGATTTTTTACTTACTTGCTTTCAGAGTTTCTAACACAAATAATGTGGATTCTCTTTATCTACTTTTGGAGTCTCTAATATTGATAATGTGGGGTCTCTTTATCTACTTTTGGAGTTTTTAACAAAAAAAAAGCGGGGTCTATTCAATTCGGAAAAAAGTTGATCTTCATTTAGCTTTTGGTTTGAAGTTTTAATTTTCTACTGTTTAGTTACTTTAAAATGAAAACATTAAAATTTGAAAATTTTCAAAAAATAGAATTTGCAAAATTAATTGTATTGAATATCATGACGTTTAAGCATTTAATATAATACTATTTTTTTGCACGTGCATTGAACGGGTATGACTAATAATGTAATACACAATA
The DNA here is from genome assembly GCF_019186545.1 of Solanum stenotomum. Classification (NCBI taxonomy): domain Eukaryota; kingdom Viridiplantae; phylum Streptophyta; class Magnoliopsida; order Solanales; family Solanaceae; genus Solanum; species Solanum stenotomum. The sequence continues at coordinate 93,695 of NW_026022521.1, read as the reverse complement.
TTATAAAAATAAAATACTTTTGAGTAAATGATTTTATATATATGAAGAAATAAAGTATAAGTTTTAGTAAATGATCATTGTGGATATTGTCATATTGTTACTTGTTTGTTAAGGTCAAAATGATTGAATTTTATCTGAACCTACAAGGATGAATGTGTTACACTTACACCATTTGTAAAATGAATTTTTTTTTCAATTTGATTCAGTTTACTAAAAGTTCACAAAAACTTTTGAACTGTCAAAAGTGGATAGGTTGGGGTTTTGGGAGTGGGGGAGGGGGTTTCAAAAAAATAACTTAGTTTTTAAAATTAAAAAAATTATTCCTACTTACTTCTTCATATAATATTATGCATCGTTACAAATAGAAGTGACCACATTAATACTAGCACGAGATTGTTCTGGCTTAAGAAATTACAGAATCAAATAACATGATGACTTTTTATGCCAAGCAAAAATAATTCTTTCTTTGTCTAATTCTGAAATTTTTATCACAAATAACGTGGGATCTCTATGTTTGCTTTCGTATTTTTTAGCACAAATAATATGACTTTTTGCTTGCTTGCTTTTGACGTTTTTAACACAAATAACATATCTTCTCTTAGTCTGCTTCTAGAGTTTCTGATCTGCATAATGTGGGATCTTTTTATTCTTAATACAAATATTAAGGGGTCTCTGTTATGCTTATGAAGGTTTTAACATAAATAATGAGGCTTTTGGAGTTTCTAACACTAATAATGTGGGGTTTCTTTATATGCTTCTGGAGTTTTTAACACAAAAACAAGGGGTTCTATCCAATTTTTTAAAAAAGATGACCTTCATTTAGCTTCAAGCTAGAAGTTTGTATTTTCTCTCATTTAGTTGATGTAAAATGAAAATATTAGATTTACAAATATTTTTAGAAATATAACTTGTAAAATTAATTGTATAAAATATATATTTTGATGTTTAAGCATTTGATATATTACTAGTTTTCAGCACATGCATTGCACATATATGCATAATAATACAATACACATTTTATAACTAATATCAATATTATTAAATAAAGTACTTTTGAGTAAATAATTTTACATATATGAAAAATAAAGTATAAGTTTTAGATAATGACCAATGTGGATTATTGTACGGTTATTTTTTTTGTTGAGGTGGAAATGATTTAATTCCTCTAAAACTACAATGATGAGTGAGTTGCACTTTAAAGATAGTACAATAAAATCCCCTAAATGCTAAAAGTGGATAGTTTGGATTTTTAGGGGTGGTGATGGAGTTTTAGTGTTTTCGAAAAGTAACTCAATGTATTGTTTGGTTAAACAACTATCTTATTTATTACTTTATATAATATTATGCATCGTTACAAATAGAAGTGGTCACATTAATACTCGCACTAGATTATTCTAGCTTAAAGAATTACAAAATCAAATTACATAACAACTTTTTAAGACAAATAAAAGTAATTCTTTCTATGTTTACTTTTGAAAATTTTAACACAAATAATGTGGTCTCTTTGCCTGCTTTCAGAGTTTTTAGCTCAAATAATGTGATTTTTTTTCTGCTTTCGAAGTGTTTAATACAAATAACATTGCTCTTTACTTGCTTTCAGAGCTTTTAACACAAATAATGTGGATTCTCTTTGTGTGCTTTCAAAATTTCTAACACTAATTACATAGGGTTGGATCTCTTTGTCTGCTTCTGACATTTTTAACACAAACACTAATGGGTCTCTCTCTGCTCCTGATATTTTTAACACAAATAATGTGGTTATTTGCTTGCTTTTAGAGTTTTTAATAAAAATAATACGTGTTTTTTTGTTTGCTTTCAAACTTTTAACAATGCAAACGCGGAATGTTTTTGTCTGCTTCTGAAATTTTTAACAAAAAAATTGTTGGATTTGTCCAATTCGTAAAATGATGATCTTAATTTAAATTCTGAAATAAAACTTTTGTTTTTGAATAATAAATATCAAATCCGAAAATAGCTACCTAAATATTTCATCAAAGTAAAAAATCAAATGTGCGTGATTTTTTAAGTTTTTTAATTTTAGAAAATAAAATAAGCAACCACACTTGTTTTGCTCCGCTTTTTTAGTTTTTTTTATTTATTTAAGTAAACGAATAAAAAATCCTCTCTCTCTCTCTTTTTTGTTGTGGTTGGCTAGAGTGGGTGAAAACTTTTTAATAAAAAAATTTAAAAATGAGATCTTTAAATAAGGACACATCTTTTATTAAGCAGGAAACTTTCACAAATAGCCATTATAATAAACTTAATTATGTTTCATAGCTATAATTTGCATATTTACGGATTGTAGCTACAGTTTAAGCTACCTCGTTTGTATAAATCGCAGGTTTATTTGTATAATTCAGTTATTTTTGTATAAACTCGAAATAACGAATTTATACAATTACAAACATCTGAAGTGTAAACAGTTATACAAATTACATTATACAAAAGTTATACAAATTATATTATACAAATGTGTGAATTATACAAAACTAAAAAGCTGAGCTGCGTAATTATAGCTAAAAGTAGGTCACAAATTGTAATTAAGACAAACTATAGCTATGTTAAGTAATTAACTAGTATATGTTTGCTTATACGCGTAATTTTTCCTTAAACATACGTATGCAAGGAACATGCAAAAAGCTAGTAATATATAAAATGGGAAATTACGCGTATAAGCAAACATATACTAGTTAATTACTTAACATAGATATAGTTTGCCTTAATTATAATTCGTGACCTACTTTTAGCTATAATTACGCGGCTCAACTTTTTAGTTTTGTATAATTTGCACGTTTATATAATTCAAAATATGTATAATATAATTTGTATAAATTTTGTATAATTCAAAATTTGTATAATATAATTTGTATACTTGTTACACTTTTGATGTTTGTAATTGTATAAATTCGTTATTTTGAGTTTATACAAAAATAATTGAATTATGCAAATGTACCCCGCGAATTATACAAACCTATGAATTATATATATCCATGAATTATACAAACGAGGTAACTTAAATTATAGCTACAACCCATAAATATGCAAACTATAGCTGTGAAACATAATTAAGTTTATTATAGTGACTATTTGCGAAAGTTCCTCTATGTTTAATTATGTAATACACATTTTATCATTATTTAAATATTATCAAATGTAGCACTTTTGAGTAAATAATTTTACATACATGAAGAAGTAAAGTTTAAGTATGTGAATGATCAATGTGGATTTCCATATGGTTACTTGTTTGTTGAGGTCAAAACTCAAAAATGATTGAATTTCGTCTGAACCTACGAGGATGAAAAAGTTACATTTAGACCCTTAATAAAACAAAGAGTACACAAAAATTCTTGAATTGTCAAAAGCAGATAGTTTGGGGTTTCGGGAGTGGTGGTGGGGTTCTAGTGTTTTTAGAAAGTAACTCAAAAGTTTTTTTTTGGTTAATCAACTACTCCTTATTTCTTTAAATAACTTATCATGCATCCTTACAAATAGAGGTGGCCACATAAATACTAGCACGAGATTGTTCTAGATTAAAAATTACAAAATCAAATTACATAACGGGTTTTTAACACTAGTAAAAGTAATTCTTTCTTTGTCTGGTTTTAAAATTTATAACACAAACAATGTGAAGTTTCATTGTCTACTTTTGGAGCTTTTAGCACAAATTATGTGGGGTTTCATTCCGCTTTCAAAGTTTTTAACACAAATAACATGGCTCGGGTTCTCTTTTTCAGCTCCTAGAGTTTCTAACATGTCCCGACCACAAGGGCCTACTGTACGAAGCCTTACCTTGCATTTTTAAGTGCTACTATTGAATTATAAAGAAAATGCCAAAGATCTACCTACCCTTTACTGCACCTCAGAACATAGATTGATGAGAAAATGTCAAAATGTTACTCCGAAGATAATTCAATAGTAGCACCTAAAAATGCAAGGTAAGACTGCGCACAATAGGCCCCTGTGGTCAGGCCCTTCCTCGGACACTGCACATAGCGAGAGCTTTAGTGCACCGGGTTACCCCTTGCTGTAAGATGACAGATTATCAATCTAGTCTAAGAGTATCCTTTTATCCTGATCACTTAATCAAAAGCTAGTGCAATATCTATAAGCTCTGCATAACAATTAAGCTTACTACCAGCCTTTCAAGTAACTACACAACATAGCTAATGGCAGAACAGCAGCAAGCATCAGTTACTGGCTGACAAAATATCTTTGTTGAACTAACCAAATAAACTTTTCCACTTAACAGAAGGTATTCATTCCAGGGCCATCTGATGCTACAGGCAGTAAACTGTATCCAAAGTATTAGAGGCAGAAAAATATTAGACCATAATTCTCATAAACGCGTTAATTGTTTAAACATACGGTTGGTTATTGGATGTTCAAAAGGACTGCTTTTCTCTCTTCTTTACTGCCAATCAGCCTCTCAAGTAACTCCGGGAGAAGGATACACCTCTTCCCGTTTCTCATTGTTGCAAAGCACCTCTGACTATATGGTGTACTTTCTTGACAAATCAATTGACATTATTCTGGGTTCAAGATACGAAGTTATTTTGGACGTTAAAGAAATCATGTCAGAAATGTCTACTACCAAAAGCTGAAAACAAGTAGGAAGTAGCACAATATAATTAGTATGACGTCTTTAGAGGTTTAAAAGAATACGAGCAACTTGAAAGCAAAGCACATGGGGATTTGAAATCGCTACATGTCCATGTCATCATGGGAACATAATCGCTACATCTATAGGTTTAGGGCTCATAATTTTTCACAACAGAAAAGAAGTTCATGTAATCGGAAGCAACAACTGAAGGGTTGATAAGAGCAAACAAAATAGATCTTTATGCAATACAAGTCAAACACAAATGTATATAAATCATGGGACTTGCAATTGGTAAATCATTGTAGACATGGTTATCACTGGCATTATTCCATCCATCCATCAAGAAACAGTTTTTCCACTCATTTTGATAGCTAAAACAACATAGTACCTGCCACAGATGTCTTAGGCACAATGTCCACATCATTGTTGCTCTGTAGCATAACATACAAAGACCTAATAACAGAAACAAACATAAACATCTATTACCACTCAAATGGAAAACACACAAACACAACATTAATATGCTATAAGTTGCTAACTTGCCGTAAAATTCACAAAACCGTTCATAGACTTACGTCAGTTACATTACCTGATTTAGTTCTGTCATTTTTTTATTTTTTTTTGGGGGGCAGGGGGGATATGGATTACAAGGTCAATATAACCTCACCACTCAATTCTATAGTAATGTGGAGGCATCCACATGCATACTACAACAACAACATAGCCAACATAATCCCACAAGTAGAGCCTAGAGAGGGTGGTGCACACGCAGTCTTACCCTACCGGGTGAAATGTAGAACATACTGTTTCAAAAATAAGAAGTCCAATATAAGACTAACTGTGGCCTAAAAATTCCACAAATTCAAGCACACATTATGTCCCTTTGACATTGGTAATGAACTGCACTTACAATTATAATTGTAAAAATTTGAAATTGAACAGCAAGATGTCCAAATAAACTCAGATCAAAATTGATGGGAACATCATCACCAGCATTTCAGAGAGATAGACTCAAGTATAAGCCACTAGATAAACCACAAAAACCAGAAAGCAGTAACTATAAAATGAGGCATACATCAGACATGAGACATGAAACTACTGGAATTGATAAAGTTCTTGTTTTGAAGTAAGAAAATTCAAAATGCCGTCGATCAAAAGTATCTCGGTGCTAAATGAACCATTCTCCTAGTCCTTCTTTTCCACTGCCTCTTTCTTTGGCTTTTTAACCGTTGCCTGTGAGTACAAGAAAGTTCCAAATATGGCAATAGCAGAGCCAAGTGCATTTAGAGGCCTGACTGGATTCCTGAATACCAACACAGTGGCGACAATCACCACCACCCTCTTCATAGTATTACCCACTGAAAACGTCAGGGGACTAATATCATCCAGAGCTTGGTAAGAAGATTGGTTATAGAGATGATAGAAAATCCCAGATATGAGAACCCATAAATAAAATGTGTTAGGATTTCCTAGAGTTCCAAGAGCTTTGTGATACCCTGCCACCCATTGAGAACCTTCCACAAACACTGCTACTGGAAATAAATATATAAATGAGAGTATGGTTATCCATCCATACATGTTCAAGCCATCCACTTCCTTAAAATTCTGTAAGCTCCTTTTCGAAAAAATGTTGCGAAGAACAAACCCAACATTACTGATCATAGCACCCGACAAGCCCCCCAAATTGAAGGAAACTTCAGTGACAGCAGCCAGAGAGCAACCAAACACAATGGGAAGAATTGAAAGCCAAACAGTCAGAGGATATGTATCACCAAGAAATGATGAAAACACCACAGTAAACACAGGTTCTGCAGACTTAATAACATGGGTAAAAGAAACAGCCACCTTTGAAAATGAAACACAAGCTGAAATATGGCCTATTGTGTGAAACAAGGCAGGTCCAAGAAGGGCAATGATAAATGATTTATTGATTTTTGGGCAAGGTTGCAGCTTAAAAGACCACAGAATTAACATCCAAACAGAACCACAAAACAGCTGGAAAGAAGCAAGAAGCCATGGATAAGGAAAGATGTTCAATACCTTCTTGTTAAATATGTTAAACACAATGTTCTGAAAATACCACAGACCAAAAATGAGAGCCAGTTTCATATTCACTTTTGGCTTTGAAACTTCAATCTCCCCATCTGGACTCGCTTCTTCTGGGGTTCCAGATGCTGCTTCAAGGATCTGAGTCGTATTTCTTGAAGAAACCCCAGATGGGTGTCTCAAGATTTTGGAAAAATCCAATCTTGGACGAGAGATCTGAGAATCTTGATTTGCAGAACACCTAAAAGGATGTCCATTTTGAATCAAGGGTTTGGTGAATGACAAAGTTCTCAACTTTTGGTTTCTACTACCAAGATTTGGTTGAAAAGGTGAAGGGCTGAGAGGATACTTAGGACGAGATTTGGAGAGAGTGACATTAGTGGATGGAAGAAGATTTAAAGTAAGCATCTTTGAATGAACACACAAGATTCTGAACACAAAAAAGCAGAAACTTTAAAGATATGGGGACAAGATATTTAAACAAGAAGATACCAATAAATCTCAAAATGTTCACCCGGTGGCAGCCACCTACCCACAACCTCGGGACACTGACTGTGACTGATTGTTGTATTTGAACAAACAGATTCACAGTTTATTCCGTTGAAGTGAAGTAACAATGGGCTCACTCCGTCCCACTATGTTTGCCTTCTGATTTTCCACAAAGTTTGACCCAAAAAAAAAACCTAGGTTACACTTTTTATCCATGAACATGCGATATGAAATCAGATTTAACCCTTATGATCGAGTGACTAAAAATTATTATAAAAATGTATAACATAAAAGGCTTTATTAAGGGTTAGGTTATAAATTGAGTAAATTTTAGATTTAGCAAACATAAAAAATATATTCGTATGTTATAGTTATAGTTTGTATAATTGCACTCCATAGCAAACTTTATGTTTGTTATGACTATTAATCTGTATATTTCGGTATACATATACATAAAAAAAATATGTATTTGGGTCTATTACAAATGGGTCCTGCATTTGTATATTTCGGTATACAAATGAATCCTGCATTTGTATATTTCAATCTATCTGTATATTTCGGTATACAAATGAGTCCTGCATTTGTATATTTGGGTATACAAATGGGTCCTGCCTTTGTATATTTGGGTATACGAATGGGTCCTGCATTTGTATATTTCGGTATACAAATGAGATGGCAAAAAACATGAAATGTTTATTGCGAATTACAAATAAAAGAAACTATGGCTATAACATTTAATTTGAATTAATAATTTGCTATTTTATACAATTTTTCCTTATAAATTTACCCCAGCTCATTATTTGTAAAATAACTCTAACGCAAGTATTCAAATTCCCTTTTAATGACATTGCCTAGCAATAAGGAACAATGTCAGATCGATAAATGATAATTGAACTCACCACATAATTTAAGAGTGAAAATCACTTGATTATAAAAAAAAAAAACAGACATTATTTAATAAGATTGTGATCAATCTACTCTTTTATTCATTGCTTAACAATAAGTAATTCCTACGTATTGTCCTAATTATATTTATTAGCAAGTCTCTTTGCATCAAGAAGATAATATTTGTTCATTCTATTTTTCGTGCCCTTAATTCCTGAACACAAATTTAATGCTATATGAATCACTAATTTAGGTCGTAAACAATTTTGGTGTCCATTTCAGCTTGTTCATATCTTAAATATTACATCAAACTTATTATGCTATTTTTTTTTTACATATATTAAATATTTATATCAAATTAATATATCCATATCATTTGTTTGAATATACATGTATTTTATTTCGACTAATTAACATGTATTTTTATTTCGTAAAATCATTTAATCATGATAAATTATATTAGTTCGACATAAATAGTTGAGGAACTTAACTTATCCCAAAATTTATACTAAAATAGTTAGATAAAATAATCTTAAAACTAAATAACACTTATTATCAAATACAAAATAAAATAATTGTATAAAAATTACTCACAATTATTATCCGACCCACTAAACTACATATCAAGAAGGTCGAGTTTCCCATTTTAAAATGTATATTTAGACATCAAATATTATTTTTACTAATATTAAATTTCAACATTTGCAAATAATGAGTGCAAATATTAATGAAATATTTTTTGCTTTCACAAAAGTTTATTTATAAGAACACAATTTCAATTTAAAACTTTATTTCTATTTTCTCCTTTCCTTTTGCTCTCACAGTGAAACTTCACCAAATTCAAACTCTTTCTCTCTCGTCTTTGAGTTTCGCCAGTAAATTCTGAAAGCCCAATTGCGAAGGATACGATCGAATTTGGGAATGGCAGCGAAGCAAATGGAAGAAATACAGAAGAAATTGGCTACATTGAATTACCCAAGAGCCAATGCCCCTGCTCAGTCCCTCCTCTTTGCCGGCATGGAGCGATACGCTCTTCTTGAATGGCTTTTCTTCAAGTATAACCCCTTTTAATCCCTTTCCTCATAAGAAACAAGTATTAACTCTAAATGGGTGATCTTTATTTTTCTTAATTTTTACTTTTTTTGGTTCGAGTTCACAGGTTATTAGGGGATAAGTCACCATTTTCTCAGCAAAATCTACAAGGGGATGCTGTAGATCGCGATGAGGAGACTTCCCGCATTCAGTGTATAGCATTTTTATTTTTCTTTTTTGATCGGTCAGTGTAGAGATTTTTTCAATATCCTTAAACCCTTTTTGGATTGAGGTTGGAAATTGGTCAGAATTCTAGTTCTGGTGCATTTATTTTGGAATGCAGTGCAACTTGCTTGATTGTTCTTACTGAAGTTTTGATCTTAGTATGAGTATATTCGTTATATGACTTCATTAACATCAAGTGGGTTTATGTTTCTAATTATCAGTCAAGAGCTTTGTTTTGGTTCACTTATGAAAGTGCAGATTAAATCATTCATTAGTATAATCAGGAAGTCCTTGAGAATGTTTGTTTAGGTTAGATCTGGAGAAATTGTAGGAAATTGTTGTATAAATGTTGCTTCTTATGTCTGTTTTGATCAGGTACATTTCTGTATTTTTGGCAGATTTAGCAGAGATTGCAAAGTTTCTAGGCATAACTACTACTGTTGATCCAGAAGCCATCCAAGTGCGTCTTATTGCCTTTTTCCTTTTAGACGCATATTATACTTCATTTTATGTTTTGTGCCACTGGTAATTGTGGAATCATATTTAGTCCTTTTTCTTGTTAAGATTTGGTCAAGCACCTTTCAATCTTCTGCAGTTTTACCATTTGGTTATCATCAGCCTGGTTGAAAAATTTGCCACTGACCCCTATTGATCATAGGCCATACTGTACTTGGATATTAAAAGAATTTGTTATCTGAATCTCATAGCTTGTGGAGTAATGACATGAAATGTCAGATAAATTCTGATTAAAGGTTACACTAACTGGATCTACTCAAACAAAGAGATAAATATGACATTGATCCATTTGTTTAAAGTGTTTTACTTTTCTTACCTTGCTTAAGGCTAAGTACTGCCCCTTTGACTCTTCATCTCAATTTTCACTGTTAATTGCTAGGATTGTATTACTATAATTTTTTTTAATAAATAAAAGAATATGCAACAAATTAAAGGTAATGTTTGAAAAAGAAAGTTGCAGTTCTATAATTAGGTGAAGAAGACAAGTTCTGATGGCAAAATCCTTAGGGCCCATCATGTCTGGTTAAAATGTTTCTGATTCCTGGTATTCCCTTATGGCTGGGCCTATGATTCTCATTTGTCAACCTATATGTGGACGCAAGCAACGAGAATTTAATTTTTTTCGGCCCTCATAAAATGAAAATTTTGGAGTTTCTCTGATCTAGCTAACTCTTGCTGGCAGAGTTACTTGGCATTCATGATGGTAGGAGGTGGCAGGTACTTGTGGAATAGTTAAGGACATGCGCTGCCGTGGCACCACCGATGTAAAAAATAATACTGATTGCTGAATGATTTGGATTTCTCAATCACCATAGCACATTATTATTTGTAGTGTAGTGTTCAACCTTTCTATATGATGATGATGACTTAGATTTTGGTGGTTAAACCTTAAGACTGCTGTCTCAGGTCAATATAGCATTTCATATGGTCTCAAAGGTTCAAAACTACGGTTCTTTTGTTCTTAATTAGTTCATGGAGAACTGATAGGAGTAGCACTACTATTAAAGCTGGATCATTTTGAGGTACAGTTTGCAGTTATCTCAGGAAGTGCCGGGTTATTGTAGTTCTTTTGTCTCTGGTGATACTGACACTTATAAGATTCTGTCCATTTTAATATCATCATAGATTATAGAACCTTTAGACATCTACTGGCATAAAATAGATTTTATTAGTCATTGTTAGTTGTCATATTTTCTTCAGTGTTTTAGAGAGATAAAGGAAGTACAGAACTTACGGATTTCTTGGTTGATACTTAGACTTGTGTCAATTTGGGAACTAATAATGTCTAAGATCCTCCCACAATTAGAAGGTTGTTAGGATTCCTATGATCTGGTGTACACGCCTCAGTGGGTTTAAGTTTGTGTCATGCTGCAGTGTGTATTGGCAATTAAATAAGAGAGGTTGACGACTAGGTAAGCACCATAATTTTTTATCTTAATTGACAAACATGTGAAGAAAGACAAGCTCCTAGTGGTATGATAAAATGAACAACGTCTGTAACAATGCACACATAGATTAGTTTCCTGAAAATGAAAAAAATTGATCTTGTTGTTGCTGGCTCCTTCAGCAAGTTCTGCTTATATTTTGTCAAACTTTGCTATTCTAATTAAATTTTAGTGGTATTCCTTTTTAGTCATTTGTCTGGATATATACAACAACAACAACATACTCCGTGTAATTCCACAAGTGGGGTCTGGGGAGGGTGATGTGTACGCAGCCTTAGCCCTATTTTGTGAAGGTAAGGAGGCTATTTCCGATAGACCCTCGGCTCAAGTAAAACATATAAAAAATCAGCAAGTAAAGCAAATACAGTAGCGAAGAAGCCATGCTAAAAACAACGAAGAAGAGAACAGTAGCAACAACAAATAATACGACCACTGAAGCAAAAGAAAATAGGTTATACTAAAATCAAAGAAAAAAATCGTAGGAGAGTAATAATAACAATGTAGGGGAACTAGACAATGCTCAACTACCTACTAACCTTCTACCCTAATCATCGACCTCTATAACTTCCTATGATCCTATTTATGTTCATGTCCTTGGTAAGCTACATATGTGCCTTGTCCTGTCTTATTACCTCTCTCCAAGACAGGTTCGACCTATCTCTACCTCTCTTTATACCCAATATAGCCAACCTCTTGCACCTCCTAAAGGGGGCATCTGTGCATCTTCTCTTCACATGCCCAAATGACTTCGTGCTCTCCTCCTTCATCTTGTCCATCAGGCCACTCCCACCTTATACCGGATTGCTTTGTTCCTGATCCTAGCAATATAAATAACAGGAATGGAACTAAACACATTGATTTGGTTTCATGCTTGAGATATTCCAATATACATTTAGATAGAGCATGATGGAAGAACTTGGTATGCAAATTATCATTTAAAATTTCCTTTTATTTTAGGTCTTATATCATACTCACTTTTCAACTTTGCTTCAGTTAGTTAATTGGTGAGGGTCTTTATAGTATCACTGGTTATTGGTGGGACACCCCAGTGTTAACAAAATGCATGCATGATGTTAGAAATGCATGTGAAGAGGATATGAACATTATCTGCTCCAGGAAAAGCATGTATGTCATGATGTTATTTATTCAGTATAAGGAAGTAAGGGACATGCAATTGGAGGTGGAAAGTCAACTTTGTAAGTGGGAGTTTAGGTTTGTATGGAGTTTGGTTGATGGGATATTCTGAGGTTAGAACACAAGGATACTGCTTATGATTCTCCGGACAATGATTGTATTCTGTAGTATCTTTGTACTGTTGGGCTTGAAATATTCTATTGCTTCCAATACTTTCGAGGTTTTTGATGATTTCAAAAAAAAATGTTTTGCTGATTCTGTTGCAGGGACGAGGTAGTTATGAAGATCGTATGGAAATGCTACGCCTTATTGTGGATCTTGTGGAGGCAAGCATGTATGCTGATAACCCTGAATGGAGGTTAGACGTTTGATTGCACCTCAATGTTTGTGGAGATTTTATTCCATACATACATTATAACACACATTTCATCTCAGTTTGATTATTAATTTATATTTGAAATACCTTAATCGTCTCTTCTCCTTGTAGTGTGGATGAACAGGTGGCAAAGGATATTCAATTGATTGATGCCATAGCTGAAAAGCAGTCTCAAATTTTTTCAGAAGAATGCAAACTGTTTCCTGCGGATGTTCAAATCCAGTCTATCTATCCTTTGTAAGGAAGATTTCTTTTTCTCCATCAAATTGTACGATTAATTTATTTACTTATTGAATATGTTATTTTCTTTCAACGGGAACTGCTAAAGTCATAATGTGCTTTGAAAAAGAGGAAAAAATTACCTATATGAAAATTTGTATTCAAACCCTTCGGGGTGGCCCAGTGGTTTGAGCTTGGGACTTCCATGTTGGAGGTCTCAAGTTCGAAACACCTTGCCAGCGAAATCAAGGGGTTTGCTTTCTGGGTCGAGCTCGTCGCACCAGGCTTGCCTAGTGCGGGTTGCCTCTCCTATGTGGTTTGCGAGCTATTGCATAGGAGCGGGGGTTTTGCGGGGGTTTTACGCGGGTTTCCCTTGTCATAAAAAAAAATTAAAAAAATTGTATTCAACAGTAGCACCTAAAGTGAGAACCTTTTGAGATTGTTGCTGCTTCTGCACCTGCAATTTAGTGTTCAGCAAAAGGCCATGACCAACCAAAGGAGCTTTTTCCATAATTTTTTAGGTCTGGCACCTTTTTTCTGCCTCATTATCGGGAAAAGAAGACAGGCAAATTCTTCTGACATAGTCTTAAGGAGAATCTCTTTCTCTTTTCTTTTTTTTTACCCTTCATTTCCACTAAGCTGAAAAATTGTGGCATTTATCTGTCAAAGATTCCTCAAAGGGAAAGCAGAAAAGGATGAAGAGTAGAAAGATGGTTTGGGCTTTTGGGGGGAGGGGGTTGAATTCAATCAACCTGGCCACTTCTTGGGTGAAGGAAGAATGACGCAAAGTATGTAGAGAATTTGAAAGGAAAAGAATACTGAAAACAATGATTCACTTATAATCTTTGCTTTTGTTCGAGACTGCTTATCCTCATATACCGTCAAACTTCTTTATAACGGCATTGTTGTCTGAATATTTTTATGGGCTGCTATAACGAGATGTTGTTACAGAGAATATATAATATAATATAATTTGAAAGTCAGTTCCAAAGAAAATTAGGTTGTTATAGTGGAATGCTGTTATAGAGAGGTCCTTCAATATTACTGCGATGGTCCTGTTCCGGTTCTGACTTGTTAGCCAGCAGTTATTTGGTGAGATATCATCCTTTTTGTAAACAAGGTTATATGTGCCTGCTTGCTTGAAGAACCATATATTGTCTGCTTTATTTACTCTCCCGATAGTAACTTTCTATTGATCCTATTGTAATCGAAGTTCAGGCCAGACATATCTGATTTGGAGAAGCAACTTTCAGATCAATCAAATAGGCTTCTGAGTCTTCAGGAAATGGTTGATGATTTAGCATCAAAGGTTAATCCTCTCAGCACTCACTGCTTTGTTTCTCTTGTATTTAGTTTCAGTTAGTATCTATAAGCTTCAATTGGTTATATTTTGTGTTCAACGGGAAGTTATGGTTAATTCTTCTCTTACAGCATCCATACAACCCAGATGAGGAATATGTAGATGTTGAAGCAAAACTACGGGGACATTTGGAATCCTTTTTAGACACTGCAAGGACCTTCAACACAATCTATACTAAGGTTTTGTTTTCTTCATTATTCATCTATTATGACTCCCGCGGTTATCTTCATTGATTGCATACTATAGAGGCTGGTATTTTGTGATGGAACCCCCATCAAGTCCTATTTTGTGATGGAACCCCCGTCAAGTCCTCCTTTCCTTACCCTTTGGCTCAGTGCCTTTATATGTCCCTTCTAACTTTTTGTGTTTGTATATTCTCTGCATAACATATTTGAGGTTATAACTGTAGGAAATACGTCCATGGACCCACATGATGGAAGTACCACAACTGCATGGGTTTGGGCCAGCTGCCAATAGACTATTGGAAGCATATAAGATGCTCTGGAAGGTACTTTAATATGAATTATATGTTTGTTCAGGATAGAGTTTAGTGTTTTATCAACAGAAAGCCCATTTTATTAAATTTTGGAAGATCTGAGCGAGTTCTATGGGGATGAAAGAGGTTTCACTAGTGTTGTATGCTTTGCCGATAAAACCTCCAATGCAGGTAGGAGCATCGATGACATCGGCTGTCGTTTAGTTGACCATCCCTTTTACGAGGAAGAGATTGTTTTAGCTTTGTTTGACATTGTTGAGTGTGGTGGTTGTTTCGGTCTTGTTTATTGCCTTCTAATACGCTAATGCCATCTTCAAGAGGATATACATGAGTAATTCCTTTGTCTTGACATCTTTGACAGTTCCTAGGAAACTTGAAGAATCTTCGGGATTCACATGCAGCTGTAGCTGTTGGTTCCTCTGAAACAGTGGCTGGCGAGCCATCTTCCGTGACAAGAATAATCTCCGAATGTGAAACTGCACTAACACTCTTGAATCGCGATCTTGCAATTCTTTCAGCTTCGATTGCCCGTGAGCGAGGTGAAGATACATCTTTGTAATTTATGTGACCTAGAGTTGGAGCTAATTGAGTTTACACTATTTGTTGTTCTTGTAAAATCACACCACATTGGTTGTTAGCTGTTCACTGGTCATGTGTCAAATGAGGAGTTTTCAATTAGATTGTTGTGCACAAGTAACAAAGGCCTGTGATTTTTGTATCTAAACTCATCAAAGAGTTTTCAATTAGTTTGTGCATAAGTACCAAAGGTCTATGATTTTTGTACCTAAACTGATCAATTAGCCAAGGGTGTTGTATTCTATTTTCTTCACCAGGTTGTTAAAAGGTAGTGAACATTGGTACCTTTTTTCCTGGCGAAACCAAGGGTATGTTTGGAAAGCCATTAGGTAATTGGAATTGGTGTAATTACTACGGTAGTAATTACCAGCCTAGTAATTATGTTGACTTGTTTGTTTGCCACAATGTAATTACAGCATAATTACAAGTGTATTGTTTGGTTGCACAAGTATAATCATAAGGTTATATATATATATTTTTTAATAATCATAAGGTTATATTGAAGTTTTAAAATATAAATTAATTATGTAAAATTAAAAATTTATATTAGACAAATAATGGCCTTTATAAATGATATTAAATTGAATATTTAAGATATATATTAACTTTTGAAAATATATCAATTAATAAACATATGTTCTTGACTAATATTATAAAAAATAATTGATTTATATTTTTCTATTTAGTATATTTTAATTATACTAATCATAAAAACTAAAAATACATCATTTCTATGAACATCGCATGTTTGACAAAAAGATTTATATTATAAATATAATTGTCATAAATTATAAAACATTTGACAATTTTTTTTTTTATCAAGTCTAACTTAAAAAAATAGCTTGCAATGTAAAATATCGAGTCAATACTCCTAAAACAAATGAAATTGAAACTAAAACATAAGTTCTAAATTCTAAACAAAAAATTTAACATAATACTCTTATGTTTTTAAGAGGAAAATGTAAGTTCATAACTTTATTCAACAACGAATTCTACTTTAATTTTAATACTAACAAAATTATACTAATAATTTTTTTTTAGATAATACAAAAAATTGCATGGAATCACATGAAATAAATGTTGAGAATAAGAAGGAGAAATATAAATAATAAAAAAATATTTAAAAAAATATTAGAATGATAAAAATAAAAATAGAAATATAAGGAAGAAATTAAAAAGAAATCTGTTTGTAATTACACCATGTAATTAACAACAATTCACAGCCCCAAAAGAATTGAACAATTTCAAATTATATTCAATGCGGGTCAAATAAAGCTTTGCATATTAGACAAGAAAAATACTCCTACATTAACTTATGTAATGAAAGTAGAATTACAGATTGAATCATCATTATTTCTGGATTAACATAATTTCCTCAATTTAATTATAGTAAAATCATATTAAGTTCAGTTTGAATAAATGTTACAAGTATAAATCACATCACATACAGTCAAACTAAAAATGTCTAAAACAATGGCAAATTGTGTGACAAATTATTCATTTTTCACCATCTTTGTTATTCTACTTTCTTCAATATTTCAATTCACAAAA
Source organism: Solanum stenotomum (assembly GCF_019186545.1). Taxonomy (NCBI): domain Eukaryota; kingdom Viridiplantae; phylum Streptophyta; class Magnoliopsida; order Solanales; family Solanaceae; genus Solanum; species Solanum stenotomum. The sequence goes on along the minus strand of NW_026022521.1, from coordinate 76,745 downwards.
GCTATGAACAATGTTTTTAGCATTGATCTCATTCATAGAGATTCACCAAACTCCCCCTTTTATGATCCTTCCTTAAGTTTTACGGAGCGAATGAACAATTCATTTCATCGCTCATTCAATCGTTCCATTAGTCTTTGTTCGCCCTCATCCTCTGTCGTTGTTGCTTCCAACAACGGAGAGTATCTCATGAGATACTCCATAGGTACGCCTCCTGTGCATACCTTAGGGGTCGCTGATACTGGCAGCGACCTCACATGGACTCAATGTTTACCCTGTAAAAATTGCTTCAAGCAACAATCTCGCATCTTCAACCCAAAAAAATCATCAACTTATAAACCCTTACATTGCAGTTCGAAAATGTGTCACGCCACCAATTTTCCAACGTCCTGCAACAGGATGAAGAAGAAGACCTGCAGGTATCACGTCAGGTACGGAGATAATTCGTACAGCATTGGTGATTTAGCAACAGAGACGATACGATTTGGATCATCGAAAAACAAACGAGTGAAATTGAAGAAAACAGTTATTGGATGTGGACACAATAATGCAGGTACATTCAGTGGTGACAAAGAATCAGGGATTGTAGGGCTTGGAGGTGGAAAATTTTCGTTAATTTCCCAAATGGGTTCGTCAATTGGGGGAAAATTCTCCTACTGTTTAGCTCCGTTTTATCAACAGAAAACCTATATTCCTAAAAGCAAAATCCATTTTGGTACAGACGGATTTGTTCCAGGAGATACAGTTGTTACAACACCATTAGCTCGAAAATTCCCAGCAACGTACTATTTTCTCACACTGGAAGGTGTTAGTGTGGGTAAAGAAAGATTGGATTTCCGAAATGTGTCATTCTCTTACGGAGAAGGTAACATTATTATCGATTCAGGCACAGTTTTAACTCTGTTTTCGCCTGAAATCTACGTGAAACTGGAATCAATGGTGAAGAGTGCAATCAAGCTGCCCACTGTGGCGGATCCAACTGGTTCTTTAAATTTGTGCTACAAATCTCTTTCCATCGATAAAATTCCGATAATTACGATGCATTTTATAGGTGCAGATCTGAGATTGGGTCCATGGAATACATTTGTGGCGACAAGTGATAGTTCAATGTGCTTTGCTTTTGCTGCATCATATGGTGGTCAAATTTTTGGGAATATTGCACAGATGAATTTCTTGGTTGGTTATGATTTAAAGAATAAGAGAGTATCCTTTAAGGCTACTGATTGTTCTAAATAATCGATCTAAGTGTTTATTTTTCGATAAATGATATACATCGATATTTTGAAAATTTAAATTTGACTATACGTAAATGAGTTTGAGAAATTGTTGCTTAACATCATCTACTTTTCAAATAAAGTTTCCTTGGTGATTTTCTCAGGTAATGATATTAAGTATTATTTATACATGTATAATAAACATGTAATGTAACGTGACTAAATTGCTTACATAGACGAAAATTAGTTATTTGATTGATCATGTATAAGAGTCAAATCAAAGACAAATGAATATTGATTTGAATGAAATCTTGATCAGCGGTTAAAAGTACTCATCGATACCAATTGATCCATCAAATGTATTCGAGTTTGATTGATCAGGTACTTCAGTCAAATCAGAGCCAAATGGAATTTGATTTGATTGATCAATTTGAGTGGAATTCTGCTCAGTAGTTAAAAGTGGCTCTCCAACACCATTTGGCCCATCCAATGTAGGCATATCTGATTTATTTAAGTCACATGGATTTTCATTTGATTGCTCAATGTGAGCAGATTGCTGAAAATTGTTAAAACGTGCAAGATCGTCGGGATCAATTGGCTCACCTGTTATATACGAATTTCCTTTATCACGTACTTGAGTCAAATCGACGCCATATGGAACTAGAACTGGTTGATCAGTTTGAGTGGAATTCTGATCATCATCTTGAGCACAGTCCTCTAACAGTTTTCTACCTTCGCAATTAGTTCCGCAAATGAGAACACCCACAATAGCAACAACCATCATAAATCTTGGACTCATATTTTCACTGAAAATGTTTTTTAAAAAAAGAAAAATAACCCTCTTTAATGAATCGCAAATATCTTAGAAAAAAAGGTGAAGTGGAAGTAAATTGTAAATCAGCTTTAATTTAATAGGAAACAAAGAATGGAAATCAAAATTTAATTACATTAAAGATTAGTATATGTTAACAAAATTAACTAGCATTTAATAGTTAAAATTAAAATGAGAAACTGATCGATCTTATGCAAGAAACTTCACATTTTGATACGAAACGTAATGCATTTGCTACTATTTTACATCTATATGTGTGGTGTGTTGCTTAGCTCCTCCCTATATTTTGTAACTGTCGATCACTTGGTAATAAATAAAATTTGTTTATTCACCAAGAAAAATAATACCTGCATTTTTATTCCATATTTGATCCCCTATAACATAAGGTTTGGGAGAGGCTCGATAGGGGTTGGGGAGATGGTCAAGGGATGGGGGTTGAGGGCTTTGGGTGGGTGGGGAGGATCAAGAGATAATGAACGTGGAATGTCATTTATGTATGGAACTTGTTTTTTCTATTTTCATTTATGAAGTCTTTTTTTTATTTTTACGTATTTTTCTTAATTTTTAAAAAATTATATTGGGGATAGAGGGTGTTACCAGGTGAAAATTGAGCCCTCACCAATAAAGTGAAAGTTCTAATTTTAGCAAACTAATCGAACTACTAAGATCCTCCAAAAAAAATTAATCACAAGTCTTGTGATTTATTTTTATAAAAGCTCTCACCTTTTTTGCTCACTTAGTGACTTGAACCCAACAACGGTAGGATCAGAGGTGAAAGTTGCTTACCATGATCTTACCAACCCGTCTTGTCATTTTCCTTTTTCTTAAAGAAACTTGTTTTTTCTCAAATAAAAATATTCCAAAATATTTTAATCAATCAAACATTAAAAAAAAATTATATTTTTCAATATATATCCTTACATTATAACCTAATTAAAAAATAGTTTATAAGTTGGACTTTTTTTTTGCCAACCGCAATAGGATCCGCTCACCTTATTACTATGAGAAGATTATCAAATTTCATAGATATATGTAATTTGCCACTGGATGCTTTTTCAGTATGAACTAATTCATGCAATAATTGAAACTAAGATGAGTCAACAAAAAAATTTGAAATTAACTAATACATCCAATAATTGAAATAGTTGCTTATATTTCGTAAGATTTTTCGATGAAATGGTGTCGCCTAAAACCATTTAACTATAAGGTGAATCTGCCTTACATCTATAAATAATTTTACAATTAGAAACTTTGCATTTACTTAAGTAAAATATGTATATATAATAAAGGAGAAACATAGACAAGGTAAAGTGGCACCTCTTTATGGCTTCCATTTGCATTTATCCTTTTTCTCATTTTTTTTTTGGCTTTTAAAAAAAATTAAATTAATTATTATATTGTAAAAATAAATTAATAAATTTATTACAAATAAATATTTTATTAATGGAGGAACATTTACAACATAGCTCTTCACATTCTTTTTATTATTATTATTGGTTTGTCTCACTTATAATAAAGGAGAAACATAATTTATCTTTTTTATTTTCTTCTTTGACTTTTTTTAATTCAAATTAATTATTGTATTATAAAAGTAAATTACTTAATTTATTACACATAAATATTTTATTAATGTAGGAACATTTACAACAAAAAAACACTCCACATTCTTTTTTTCTAGGGAAAATGGCCTAAAATACCCTCGAAGTATTGGAAATGGTACAAAACTACCCCTCATCCACCTATTGGCTCCAAAATACCCTTTTCATCAACCTATTGACTCCAAAATACCCTTCTCATCCACCTTTGGGTTCAAAATTGACCACTTATTTAACGGTTTTAAATTTAAACTATTTAAATATTTTTTTAAATACTTGGTGCTCAACTGTTGGTTATAATTTAATTTATTAATATAATTTATAAACCAACCCACTACCCACCCATTACTAATTAAACCCCACCCAATTATAAGATGAGTTAGGTGTACTTCCAGATATGGTATGAAGATCTTGGAATGATATTTCCAACGCCGCTGAGTTTGTGCGATTCCGAGTTCATATGAGTGAGTTATTCCTTTTGGAAGTTGGGTTGTTGGAATTAGGAAAGTCCAATCCGAATTTTTAAAGGGTAGTTTGGTCTTTTCCTTGCCTAATTATGTTATTTCGTTTTTGGTAATTAAGTTAGGGTCTAATCAGAATTAGATCAGTTTACACTTTTACCAAAATACGCTAGGGCTTGGAGAAGAGGAGAAAAGAGGAGAAAGGAGAAGAACGTTCAAGATTCGTCGATTTCGTCAAGGATAACTTGTGGATTTTGTCGGGGGTGATCCCTAAAAGGTATGTGAGATCACATAGCATTGGGTTAGTTCACCCACGCACCAATCATGATTTATTTCAGCGAATTTAAGTTCTTGAAAGCTTAGAAATTGAGTTCTTAATGGGTTTGTTGAAGTTCTATTAAATTCTTGATTCGTTGAAATCATTGAGGAGTTGTTTGATCCGAATCCGTGATTTTTGGTTTGATTTTGAGTAGAATCTGATGTACTTTGAACATATAATTGATTCTAAGTGTTTGGGGAAAGAACCATGCAGTCTAGAGGATTTAGAGTTGGAAAACGAAGAAGAAATTTCGTCGGTCGAAATTTGGCAATGCCTCCGCTTCGCAGAGCTAGTTCCCAGTTTTGGGAAAAGTCGTTTCGCGTCGCGGAGCGATTACAGACCGTTCTGCCTCAAAAGTTCTTTTCGAAACCAAAATTTAAATGCTTCTCCACGTCGCGACCCACCCTCAAGCAGTGAAATTTTGATCTTTTCTCATGTTTAGCTATCTAAAATCTTTTCTAAACATCATGAGATCTTTCCTATCACAAATCACAATCCTTGAATCCATAATTCAATTCAAGGAAAGTTAAGAGTCAAGTTAGAAGTTAAGAAGCAAGTCAAGAGAAGTTCTTCAAAGTTTTCAAAAGTCTTTCACAAATATTTTAACTTTGTTCTAAGACTTAAGTTTTAAGTTAAGCAAAGAGTAAAGATTTGAAGTTCATTTTTTCAAAGAAGTATATGGGGACTATGTATTCCCAAAGAGTTTAAAATGTTTTCACATTTGAGCAAGAAAGGGAACATCGATTCCAAGAGAGCTTTTAAGCTAAGTTTTTGAGTAATTATCTCAAATCAAAGAAAGAAGTTTGTTTTAAAAACATATGAGCTAAGTATATTTTGAGAGTAGTATTGAACACCGATATGGGGATGCGAGTTCATATTAACTCAAGTCTCCATAAACCATGTAGCCTTCATGGGTAATAAATGATCATACTTTTTAGATGAATCTTTAAGATGCTTTTAGCATAAGCTAGTGGATACACTAAGTTAAGCATTCTATATGACGGCAAAGTATAGGACAGTTCTGGCAGCGTGGGCAAGACGTTGTATCACCATTTAGGCTCATAGTGGTGGTTGTCTTTTAGAGAATCTCCCACAGAAACTATATTACTTTATTATATGAGTAAAATTGAGTTTATTATTGCATTTTCTTTAACGAACTAAGTTATTTTCCACTGTTTTACAAGCTTTCTATATATTGCATATGTTTATTGCTTTATATTGAGTTAAGTTATTCAGGAGTTGAGTAAAGCCAATGTAAGTGTTCCTTTCATATTCTTTCAAGCTTAAGTTGTGTTTAGCATTCCAACTTGCATACTCGTACATTCAATGTACTGATGCCAGTTGGCCTGCATCTTATTATGATGCAGACACATGTAACCAGGATTAGTATTCAGCTCTTCGTTGATCCAGTTTGAGCACTCAGAGTCTTGTGGTGAGCCTTCTTGCTTCCGGAGGATCCCTTTTTATTGTTTATAGTTTTATTATTAGTTAATTAGGATGTCGTGGGTCTGTCCCGACATCCATCTCAGTTATTTAGAGGCTTCATAGACAGACAATCAGTTAGTTAAATTCATTTGTCACTACTTTATTATTGGCTTATGTTTTTGAGACTTGAGGTTGCCATTTTGGCTAAGTTTGAATGTTTACTTAAAGACATTCTAAGTTATTTCATAAGTTCCTTTTTAGACTATTCCTTGTGTTTAAGTCTTCCGCTGAGTAAGTAAGTCAGGCCAAGGGTTCGCTTGGGGCCAGCAATGGTTTTCGAGTGCCGGCTACGTCTGGGGTGTAGGCTCGGGGCGTGACACATTGCATATTAGAGTGTATCTAAGTAATTAGTTCCTAAATTAGTGAGATTTATGTAAGTTCCCCTTTAGGCCTTCGAGGACTAACAAGTCGCACTGCTAGTTTTCGGATACGAGATATCTATATGAGCCACTATGGACGTATTTGCCTAATTGATACATCTGAAAGAGTCAATGTTAGACTTATTGGATCCTTAGCAATTCATGCGGAGATTGGTCATTGACGATCTCTAGAAAGCCCTTTTTATGAAATTTCTGAGAGGTCAATCGGGGTACGAATGCTTTATTTATCACCAGGTAGTGATGAATATTTAGGAAGAACAAGTTGTTCCGGCTCAATACACATCAATAATTCTAGTAGTTTCCTTGTTGACTCGAACTCATAATCTCATAATTGAAGGTGGCAGATGCTTACCATATGAGCAACCTTCTTAATCTAGCATCTTTCACTATATAAACTCACATTATAACCAAGTTTAAAAAACAAATTAATAAGTTGGGCCTTTTTTCCCCAACAACAATTAGATGGGCTCACCTTATTAATACGAGGGAAAGATTATCAAATTTCATTGATTTGTGTAATCTGCATTAGATACTTTTTCAATATGAACTAATCCATGCAATAATTGACACTAAGACGAGTCAACATAAAAACTGTAAAATTTACTATGAAGGAAAATTTAATTAATGTTGGACTAGACCACAATTAACAAGTCATAAATTTGTATCTACACTTTTATTTTATATATAAATTAAACCTGTGAGATTTTTGAAACTCCATCACAGAAAAAATAATAATCATGAAACTCCATTATTTCATCTTACTCTATCTTGCAACATCAAGTCTCTCTTATTTTGCGCAATCCAAAAATGATGGTTTTAGCATTGAACTCATTCATCGCGATTCACCAAAATCGCCATTCTATAACCCTGCCTTAAATCAAAGGCAACTAATGTACAACGCGTTACAACATTCCATCAATCGGGCAAGTTTTTTATGGTCTAAATTATCAACTTCTATAATTCCTGATATACACGGAGTATATCTCACAAAAATTTCAATTGGCACTAAACCAAGTGCCAAACTAGTTGCTGTTGACACCGGTAGTGATCTTATATGGATACAATGTGAACCTTGTGTCCATTGCTACGAACAACAAACTCCAATTTTTAATCCACAAAATTCATCTACGTATAGACCAATTTCTTGTGACTCTACTCAATGCATGAGTCTTCCAGGAGGCTCTTGTTATACGAGGAAAAATACATGTTTATATTCTGCTCGATATAATGATGAATCGTACAGTTATGGTGATCTAGCAAGTGAGACATTCACATTTGACGATGCAACAAATATTAGTCGTCCAATCAGATTGTCTATGTCCAACATAACTTTTGGTTGTGGATGGATGAATGATATCACTACACTTGATGTTGAACCAGCTGGAATTATTGGTCTTGGAGCTTCACCTTATTCACTTGTGTCCCAAATTAAATCTAAATTTGGGCATAAATTTTCATATTGTTTAGTCCCATTTTTCCAATTAAATGTGTCTAGCAGATTGAATTTTGGTGAAAATGAAGCTTTAATTTCTTCAACTAAACATATGGTTACAACCCCATTATTTTTAAAACCTCCAAAAGTTTATTATTTCCTAAAGTTATTAGGAATTACCATTGGGAATACAACAATTCGATTTCATAACACATCAAAAAAAGTTCACAAGGGAGGGAAGATTGCTATAGATTCGGGTACTACATTTACTTTTTTACCAACACATATGTATTCAGAGATGGAGACGATAATGAAGCGCGAAATAAAATTGAAGCCTCTAAGAAGCAACACAACACGATTCTTGCAATTGTGCTATCAAGGATTGCGTGTTTCAGATATTCCACCAGTGATATTTGAATTTCAAAATGCAAAATTGGAGTTGGAGGCGTTAAATAATTTTGTTAATATCGGAAATGACATTATTTGCCTTGCTTTTGCTCCAGCAAAACATTTGCCTATATTTGGGAATATAGCACAAACAAATTTCTTTGTTGCCTATGATCTTGACAACAAGACTGTTTCTTTTAAACCCCAAATTTGTGCCAAATTGTAGCAAGGTTTATATGTATCATCATGTGGAATGTTCGATATTTATATGATTATATCTATCTAAAAGTATGTTATTGACTCTGCAATTTCCAAATATTTGAAATCCTATCAATAAATAGGGGTAAAATGATAAATTCACTATATCAACAATATTTTCTTAATAAGTGTGTCAAGTCAAAATTTGACAAGTAAAAGGGGACAAAGGGAGTTTTTTTTAAGACATTGTATTTATTTTATTCAAAGGGTGATATAGTAAAATTACTCCTCTATTTATAGTTTCTTAAGAAGTGTTCAAAGTTAATAATGAATAAATATTATTGAACAGATGAGTAACAACAAGTCAACAACAATAACTTGGGTAATTACTCCCCCAAAATGGAAAAGCACACAAACATACTACTTCATATAAGCAAATTAATTACATTAATTGACTCACTCATTGATTCTTGATTAATTTAGCAAACACACACTCGGCCCAAAGTAATTACTAGGCCTGCTCATGCCTTCTTTTTCCGCGCATGAGGTCAACATGATCATAACTACAAATTAATCTTCTATGATATTTTGTCAATATAATGATGTCTATGATATATATCAGGTGGACATTATAGATGACTGAACAATTATTTTATGAATGAATACCATATGTGTATACGATATATACCATGTGAGATCTCATAGAAAATTGAGTATTGTTTTTTTGAAGGAATGCATATGACACATGATGTACTTTGTCAATATAATGATGTATCTTGTCTATATATGATATACTATATGTAGTTTTCACTGAGTAGTAGTATTTTTTTTTTTGAAGAAATAAACCAATTTTTTTTATGATATTATGTTAATATACTAAGGGGAAATAGTTTGATATACTCCTCAACTTTGTTATTTAAAGTTGATATATTTCTTGATATGAAAGTAGCTCATATATACTCCTATGCAGGGGAGGAGCCAGCATATTATTAAGGGGTTCATCCAAATCTCCTTCGGCGGACAATATTATTATTTATACATGGTTAAAATTATTTTTATGTATATATTGTATATGTCGAACCCCCTTCGGCAAGTTCGTGTGTTTACTTCTTCAGATTTTGAAACCCCTTGTTAAAAATTCTAGCTCCGCCACTGCTCATACGATTATACAAATGACTCACATATACTCTTTTCCTATAACGGAAGAAAAAAATTAATTTTAAATTAATTTTCTTTGAAAAAATATAATTCCATATGGGGGTATATATATTTGATCCCCTCATACTTATTTTTCTTTCACTTTTTTGTTTCAATGATTAATTTAAATTTATTATTTTGATGGTAAAATTTATTTATGTTCACTAAATTTCTTGTAAAATTTATTATAGATGTCACAATTTTTTTTTACAAATACAAAAACTAAAATACAATATAGCCACCAAAAAATAGTTTTAAATTATAATATAATCACAAAAAATTAGTTTGAATTTGTTTTCTTTACACTAAATAATGGGGGGAAATAAGAATAAGAAACTCAAATAATGATAATCAAAGAAGTCAAAAAATAATTTATGTATGAAAATGATTAAAGTATACTTTGAACTTTGCTAGAAGGATCATATATACCCCTACATGATTTGTTTTTTTTTTTAAAATGAAGGGTACATGTGAGTGACTTTTGTAACGTTAGGGGGTATATATGAACCATTTGTACAACGGTAAGGATATATATAAGCTACTTTCATATACTATATGCTAGAATAAGTTGGTTTTTTAGATACAAAAAATAAGAAAGGAGAAAGAAGCTCAAAATACTAAGAGAACAGAAATGTTGATATCAAAAGAATAATAACATACTCAGTGTAATTTCATAAATAGTGTTTAAAGAGGATATATGATGTACGCATACATTATTCTTATCGTGTGAGATAGAAAAGTTATTTTTAATAGACTCAAAAAATGTAATCAAAAGAATAATAACATACTCAGTGTAATTGAAGGAATGCATATGACACATGCTGTACTTTGTCAATATAATGATGTATCTTGTCTCTATATGATATACTATGTGGTTTTCACTGAGTAGTAGTATTTTTTTTTTTTGAAGAAATAAACCTTTTTTTTTTATGATATTATGTTAATATACTAAGGGGAAATAGTTTGATATACTCCTCAACTTTGCTATTTAAAGCTGATATATTTCTCGATATGAAAGTGGCTCATATATATTCCTATGCAGGGGAAGAACCAACATATGATTAAGGGTTCATCCAAATCTCCTTCGGCGGAAAATATTATTATTTATACATGGTTAAAATTATTTTTATGTATATATTGTATATGTCGAACCCCCTTCGGCAAGTTCGCGTGTTTACTTCTTCAGATTTTGAAACCCCTTGTTAAAAATTCTAGTTCCGCCATTGCTCATACGGTTATACAAATGACTCACATATACTCTTTTCCTCTAACGGAAGAAAAAAATTAATTTTAAATTAATTTTCGTTGAAAAAATATAATTCCATATGGGGGTATATATATTTGATCCCCTCATACTTATTTTTTCTTTCACTTTTTTGTTTCAATGATTAATTTAAATTTATTATTTTGATGGTAAAATTTATTTATGTTCACTAAATTTCTTGTAAAATTTATTATAGATGTCCCAATTTTTTTTTACAAATACAAAAACTAAAATACAATATAGCCACCAAAAAATAGTTTTAAATTATAATATAATCACAAAAAATTAGTTTAAATTTATTTTCTTTACACTAAATAATGGGGGGAAATAAGAATAAGAAACTCAAATAATGATAATCAAAGAAGTCAAAAAATAATTTATGTATGAAAGTGATTAAAGTATACCTTGAACTTTGCTAGAAGGATCATATATACCCCTACATGATTTGTTTTTTTTTTAAAAGATGAAGGGTATATGTGAGTGACTTTTGTAACGTTAGGGGGTATATATGAACCATTTGTACAACGGTAAGGTTATATATAAGCTACTTTCATATACTATATGCTAGAATAAGTTGGTTTTTGAGATACAAAAAATAAGAAAGGAGAAAGAAGCTCAAAATACTAAGAGAACAGAAATGTTGATATCAAAAGAATAATAACATACTCAGTGTAATTCCACAAGTAGTGTTTAAAGAGGATATATGATGTACGCAAAACATTATATTACATAATACATAGAGCAAATGAAGCAACATGATGACGATAGTAAAAAAATAAAGAATAAGATACTATGCTTCCTAAATACGAAGAAGAGGAAATTGACCCTTACACAACACTCGAAAACAAAAGAAAAAAACCCTCAGTGCACAAATACTTCATTAATTATCATTGATCTCTTATAAAATATAGGAGTATTATTACATGACAAGTGATTATTAAAACTTAAAAAGTACAAACATATATATAAATAGGGCTAAGGGTATTACACTAGTCGTTCCTTTTAATCAAAGATACTATGACATTTGTGAAAATATTCTTCTCATTGGCCATAATATTGGCATAAATGTCACTACACTTATTAAACACAACATCCATCAATTTATCATCATCACCAAAATGCCTAACAAGAAAAGGTTGAGCAAAAGCTCTAACACTCTGTGCCTCATTGTAACCTTCACAACTAGAATCCATTTGATGTTCTAAAGTTTTCAACAGATCAATGGTGAAAGATCCCTCCTTCTCAACTATATACTTTATTTCTGCGCACAGGAGATGGTCACTACAACGGAACGTTGAATGAATTCACTTTCTCTTCTTCTATCAATCCCTGTATTTTATTTATAGTCGTAGAAATGTCATGACATATGTTCAAAATTTCAACATGAGTACTAATTTGGTTTTAAGTACCTTTGTAACCAAGTCTTTGAGCGCGATGGCCAAAGGCTCCAACATAAAGCGACACACATTGCTTAAGTGATACTCATTTTCTCTACCGGGAATGGTTAATACCATACGTCCACCTTTCACCAATTCCTCTGAGCGATACTTGAGAAAAGTCGCAAAATCTCTTTCATATTGCATATTGTGAAACAAATTGTGAAAACTATCATAAATAAACATGAAAAAAATCAACAAATTATGAAAACTATCAATTTTTCTAAAATTTTTATACAATCTTACCGAACGAGTAAATCATACTCCATAAACAAGTATGACATAGTGTTTCCTCATATATAGTACTACTATTTAGTATTTATATATATATATATATATATATTTCTTTAAAAAGAGTTGAATTAAAAAAACTAATAAATCAAGGAGGAGAAAAGTGGAAATAAAGAAAAGATATCATCCAAAATAATGGGAAAATATATTAAATAGGAAATAAATCCCATTCAGCTATAAAATTTCAACCCAAGAAGTTTACTCATAAAACGCATTTGGTAGGTGCGATTTATTAAATGCACTGAACAATTTTGGTTATTTTCATATTTGGTTCAATACGTGACATAATACATGTAGAATTTCACTTAAGAAACAAATTGTTATGTGGAATGTCAACGTAAGACGAATGTATCTATTTGTTTGATTTTATACAAGTTTAAATGTTTATTTGTATACATCCAAAGTTTGAGGACATAGATGTCAGTTGAAGTCAAGTTTATATATATATATATATATAGATGGATAGATAATACTTTCTTATATGCATAATACATAACACATGAACCTTAATTTGGCTTTACTTAGAAACGAGGTGACAAACCAAATGAACCATGCACATAAGTTGATAAGTTACTTCTTGCTCAAAAGCAAACACTTTTATATTGTAGAATAACCAAGAGTTTGAGACAACCAAAAATAAAAGTAGGAAACAAAACTCTAAGTCAAGGATTTTATATACAAAATGATATAAATATAATTATTTAATTTACTATCGGGTTATCGGTTAACCCGTTAAGAAAAAACCACAAACCGTTAAGAACCGATAATCCGATAACAAAAAAAATCAAAACAGTTATCAAAATCGTTAAACCAATAACTCATTATTGATAAACCAATAACTTTTTTCGGTTTGGATTATCGGTTTCGGTTCAATTTTGAACAGCCCTACATGCTCATTTTTTTTTTCCGCACATGACGTCAACATGATAATAACTACTCCCTCCGTCCCATTTTATATGTCACCTTTCGAATTTCAAGATTTAAACAAGTCTATCTTTGACCGTAAATTTTTCATAGATCTTTTAAACATTTTGAATTATCAATTATTGTGAGTCATAGTACTTTTTACATAGTTTACAAATATACAAGTTTCATTTCAAAAAAATTGAAGACTCCATGCGCAAATTTCCGATCAAACTTAAACTGTTTGACTCTCAAAATATAAAAGGTGTCATATAAATTGGGACAGAGGGAGTACGAATTAGTCATAGATGACTCGGATGTCATTTTTTAAGGAATGCACCAATCTTCTAAGAAACTATATTACCATATGATTTTTATCATGTGGATATCATAGAGATTTGACTAGTCTTCTTTTGAAGGAATGAATATGTCATCTATGGTACTATGTCGATATATGATATCATAGAGTATTATTTTTGAAAGAATAAATTATCAGTTATTTATGATACCTTGTCAATATATAATATACCATGTGGGTATTATAGATGATTGAATAGTAGTATTTTCTTATAGAATAAATCAATCTTTTAAGANATATATATATATATATATATATATATATAATATATGGATATCATAGTACATTGCAATTGTATACTTCAATTGTTACTAATTTGGTATACTATATACTAACGAATAAGTTGGTTTTTGAGATATATATATATATATAAAGAAGAGAAGAAGCTCAAAATACTTAGAGAAGACAAATAATGATAGGAAAAATAGTAAGATAATCAAAGCAAAAGAACAATAACATATCCAATGTAATTTTATAAGTGGAGTTTGGAAAGGATATATGACATACGTATACTTTACTCTTACCTTTGTGGGGTAGAGAAATTGTTTCCAATAAACCCTTGGCTCAAAAAAAATGTAATCAAACATGCTTGAAAGAAGAAAACAACGTCATCACAATCTATAACAGGATACACAGAGCAAATGAAATAATAATAAAAATAAACTAACCCTTACCTCTAGCTCCCACGTAAAGGAGTGACAACAATCGAATGCAATAGAAGAAAACCTTAATGCACAAATACTTCATTAATTATCTTTGATCTCGAGTATTATTACATGACAAGTGATTATTAAAACTTAATCAAAGAGACTATAACATTTGTGAAAATATTCTTCTCTTTGGCCATAATATTGGCATAAATGTCACTACACTTATTAAACACAACATCCATCAATTTATCATCATCACCAAAATGCCTAACAAGTAAAGGTTGAGCAAAAGCTCTTACACTCTGTGCCTCATTGTAACCTTCACAACTAGAATCCATTTGATGTTCTAAAGTTTTCAACAGATCAATGGTGAAAGATCCTTCCTTCTCAACTATATACTTAATTTCTGCAGGAGATGGACAGTACAACGGAACGTTGAATGAATTCACTTTCTCTTCTTCTATCAATCCCTATATTTAATTTATAGTCGTAAAAATGTCATGACATATGTTCAAATTTCAACATGAGTACTAATTTGGTTTTACGTACCTCTGTAACCAAGTCTTTGAGCGCGATGGCCAAAGGCTCCAACATAAAGCGACACACATTGCTTAAGTGATGCTCATTTTCTCTACCAGGCATGGTTAATACCATACGCCCACCTTCCACCAATTCTTCTGAGCGATACTTGAGAAAAGTAGCAAAATCTCTTTCATATTGCTTGGAATATGCTTTGAGGACGCTTGAGGGGCTTGTACTTGCTGCATAAATAGTTCCTTTGTTATTCTCAATTCCATCAGGCACCTATATATCATCCAAAACGTACCTAGCGAAAGTCAGCTACCTGAAATAAGTATTATATCATTTTCTTTCTAAATTAAATACGATAACAACATATATATATATAAATACCTAACATCAGTCTAATTTCACAAGTGGAATCTGAGGAGTGAGCTTGATAAATAAAAGTTGTGTGATGATACCTGAAACAGAGAATTTTTTGCATAACTAGAGTCTCCAATTCCTTCAGTCATGTGAAGAACATTAGCAACTTCCATTTTTTTCTTCTCTTGGATTTCTCTGTGGATAGGAGTTAGTTTATATTGTGCATTCAATATGTGTGTTTGGTATATAGGATGTAATGTAGCGCTTTGTTATTTTGATTTAGATTTTGTAGGTTCATATCATGATTTTAGGAAGTTATTTTCCTTCCTTTTGTCATAGATTTCTAATGTAATAAATACAATAGATTTGATAGCTCTAAAATTTGAGATTTTGCGGGCCGTAAAAATTGACATCCCTATAAATTTGAATTACACCAAACTTTTTTTTTGGTGGTTCAAAATTACATCAAACTAAGTACGTTTGATTATGCGGTATCATATTACGATATAAAATTATGAGATGAACTCAATATTTGGACATGCGATTTTACGCTGATGAGATGAAATCTCATATTCTTCAAAAATCATGATTTGAGAATTCCATATCATGATTTGGGATTTTTTAAACACGAAAATTGACCTACAAGTTTATATTTTGTTAAAACAACCCCACATTTATATCTATTAGTCATTTATTTCATATGTAAATAAAATTTATAATCATATCATTACTTTTTAAAATTTATTATTTTCACCAACATAAAATTTATTATTACTTTAAATCCATTCCCACTTTATCATTTGTATAGATCAAATTCATTATTTTTTTATCAAATTTATTACTACTACTCTAATGTTTAACTAAAATATATTTTTTCATCTATATTGATTGAACAAGACTCACCACAATGATTTTGTAATAATTTATTATGTGATTTTATAAATTTTTGTTAATTCGTAAGATTGAATAAATAATTTGAATTATTTTAATAGTTTTACAGCTTGTGTGATTTTTATGTTTATGAGAAAATATACAAACAAAATTTCAAATCGCATGTCCAAATAAAAATTTCAATTCCATCTCATGATTTCATATTATGATTTTATATTGCATGACCAAAATTACACACGCCAAAATACAAGGACAAGTGGAGCTCTGTTTCCACATACATAAATTGAAAAAAACTAACTAAAGAGAGAAAATTGTTGGCAGTTTTTGCCTTCAAAATAATATCCGTCTTAACTTATATGATATCTCTAATATGAACACTATTCCACGCCTTGTAATTCCATCCCCATTCACTTTTTTGCCAGCCCTAATATTGTTGTTTTTTTTAAGAAAATGTTTTTAATATTTTAATGTGTATAGCTTATCAATATGAAAAACACAATAAATATGCAATTCAAAATGGAAATTATAATTAGGTATTATATTAATAAAATATTGGAGATTTTTAATTTAAATAAAAAAAATATAATAATTTGATAAAAATTACAATATTTGAATAAATAAATATATTTTAAGTATGATAAAAACATTTGAACTATTAGACTACAAACAAAATTTATATCAATAAAAAGTTTTTTAAAACGAAACATCATAGATCTTTTTTTAAAAAAATAATCTAGAAATATAAATAAAAAAATACCTTTGGGTAAAATTGAATGAAAAATATTTACTCCTCCTACTGACTACTGTGAATGTGGAGTTTTCGTTTATCCAAAAATATTGTGAATCTACAAATTAGTTTGCGAAAGATTACTTTCGTCCGAACGCAGGATTAGTTTGCGAAAGATTTGACTAGATGAATTTCAATGAAATTGATTGCTTAAAGTCAAATCCTATGTGTGTCACATGTGCATCGCTTTTCAATAATTTTTATCTTAAAAAATAACATATGTATTGAATGAAATTAATTGGTGGCTTAAAGTCAAACATTAATAAAGAGTTTTAAGAATATTCAATAAAACTAGTTTTTGGGCGCGCGCGTCATACGTGTATCTCATGTGCATTATGTGTATTACACGTGCATTTTTTGTCAATTAACAACTTTATTATAAAAGCTACATATATACTACCTCAAAGAAACTTCAAACCTATTATTCTGGATAACCTTGGTACATTGGCTTCCCTGACAGTTATTCTAGAAGCATTTAGAAGAGTCACAAGACAATGTCTTTTAGGTGGAAGAATTTAAAGAACTGAATATAAAGAGATATTGTGAGTAACATTATACACATGACTGACATTATATCCCGTTAATATGACTTCTGAAATCAGTTACTGCGAGTTGAAACTTTGGTGGGGTAGCCAACATAAAAATTAATCAAGAAATTATCAAGAGAGTACCAACCAGTGGAAAGTGAAGCATGAGACCTCTTAGAAGTAGGATGGATTAGCTAAATGTTAAATCTATAAGGCTTTACTAAGATCGACTTTGCTTCAGCTTCCGGTAAAAATGAGGTTTGGGTGAAAGTGATTGCTAAGGAAAAAGCAACTAGGAGAGTGAGAAAAAAGATGGACATGTTTAATTATTTGGATAAGAATAAGAACAAGGATATGATGCTTATTATTGTGAATAAGAATAAGGATATAATCAAAACAAAGTGTATTAAAAATATATATAGGAGGAGGATATATATGTCAGACATTAATTAGGTCACCTTTGAGTAAATTATTTATTGATAATTTATAAAAATGAACTGCATCATACATAAATTTGTCTTTCCCTCTCGAGAAATAGTTGGAGAATTACAAAAAAAAAGTTGAATATTTTACCACCAACCAATATCCCCATGCGGGGCTAAGAGGTAGCAAGATTGCGTCTAATTAAACTAATAGGGGTTAATAGTTCTTAGTCCCCCAAGCATTTTCACCAAATGTGAGTATGCTTGAGACATCTTATTGTGCCAAAGGCACAAAGCAATAGACGAATTTTTTTCCAAAGGTAGGACTAATTTGCGAAACTAAGGATATCGGAGAAATGTGAAGGCCCACAATGTCGTTTATCAATTGGTTAGTATTGTCAAATTTGAATCTGAGTACATCCAAAGCAAATATACGAAAAAGAAATTTTTAAATTTCCTGAACTCCTTGTGAAGAGTAGAAAGTATACATTTTCATATCTAAATCACCATACGGGTAACTTTGATCAAAAGAACTCATGACATAGGTACATTGGCTTCCCTGACATTTATTTTGCAAGCATTTAGGAGAGTCACAAGGAAGTGCCTTATAGGTAGATGAGTTTAAAGAGTTAAATATAGGGAGATGTTGGGAATAGCACTGGACACATGACTCGTATTGTATCTCGTTGATGTAACTTCTAGAATTAGACAGAGCAAGTTGAAACTTTGGTACAGTTCCAACTGAAAAATTTATTAAGTAGCTGCCAAGAGGATCCAAAAACCAACTCAGGGGAAAGGGAAGCAATCGAATTCTTATAAGTAGGGTCAATAACCTCAATACTAAATCCACAAGACTTTTCTTCGCTTTCAATAAAAGTGAGGTTTGGGTTAGGGTGATTGCTAAGGAAAAAGCAATCAAGAGAGTGAACTAGAAGATGGTCATGTTTAATTGTTTGGAGAAGAATAAGAATAAAAATAAGGATATAATGCTTAGCTTTATGAATAAGAAAAACGATTTAATCAAAACAAAGTGTTTATATATATATATATATGGAGGATATATTCACAAAGCTAAGCACTATATCCTTGTTTTTATTCTTCTCCAAACAATTAAACATGTTACATTCAATCAAACTAGTTTTTGTGTGCGTTGTATGTGCATATCATGCACATTATGTGCATTACACATGCATCTTTAGTCAATTAATAATTTTATTTCTAAAAATCACATATATAAAAGGAGGATATATTCACAAAGCTAAGCACTATATCATTGTTCTTATTCTTCTCTAAACAATTAAACATGATATATTCAATCAAACTAGTTTTTGTGTGCGTTGTACGTGCATATCATGCGCATTATGTGCATTACACGTGCATCTTTAGTCAACTAATAATTTTATTTCTAAAAATCACATATATACTGAAAATTAAAAATTATATAAATGAAATAATAACTTTCGAGCCTTAAAAAATTGTTAGGCCTAAAGCAAGTGTATCACTATTCTTATTCAACTTTTTGGGAAGGACCAAACTCCTCCGACACCTATTATTGGGAGCAACCATCCGACTTCTTCTCAATCATCACGGGTTAGCAATGTTTGGATAAGAATAAGAACAAGGATATAATCATAACAAAGTGTGCTTATATATATAGGAGGATGCTATATATGCGAGATATTAATTAAGTCGACTTTGAGAGAATGATGATAGTTTATAAAAATGAACGATGTCATACATAAATTCATCTTTCCCTCTCGAGAAATAGTTGGAGAATTACAAAAAAAATTGAATATTTTACCACAAATTGATATCCCTATGAGATTTAAGAGGTAGAAAGATTGCGACTAATCAAGCTAATAGGGGTGAATAGTTCCCAGTACTTCCCTAAGCATTTTCACCAAATGTGAGTGTGCTTGAGCAATCTTAATGTGCCAAAGGCACAAAGCAATAGAAGAATTTTTTTTCCAAATGTAGGACTAATTCGTGAAACGAATGATATCGGAGAAACGCCAAGGCCCATTATGTCGTTTATTATTTGGTTAGTATCATCAAATTTGAATCTATGAGTACATTCAAAGGAAATATCTGGAATTTTTTTTTTCTTGAACTCCCTATGAAGAGTAGAAAGTATACATTTCCATAGCTAAATCACCATACGAGTAACTTTGATCAAAATAACTCATGACATAGGTACATTGGCTTCCCTGACATTTATTTGCAAGCATTTAGGAAAGTCACAAGGCAGTGCACATCCTTATAGGTAGAGGAGTTTAAAGAGTTAAATATAGGGAGATGTTGGGAGTAGCACTGGACACATGGCTCGCATGATATCCCATTGATGTAACTTCCGGATTCAGACATAGCGAGTTGAAACTTTGGTGGGGTTCAACTGAAAAATTTATTAGGTAACTGCTAATAAGATCCAGAACCAACTCAGTGGAAAGGGAAGCAATAAAACTCTTAGAAGTAGGGTGGATCAGCTCAATACTAAATCCACTAGACTTTTCTTCCGCTTTCAGTAAAAGTGAGGTTTGGGTGAGGGTGATTGCTAAGGAAAAAACAATCAAGAGAGTGAACGAGAAGATGGTCAGGTTTAATTGTTTAATTGCTAAGGAAAAATCAATCAAAAGATTTTAGACTGACAAAGACCCATTTGTTGCACTGTTCATCATGAGCAAAACCTTCGCAAGAAAGGCTGGCCCAAGGGTATTGACGATGAAGATGATATTCGTTGTGAATTATGTAGCTGTGATTTAGAACTAGATTATGTAGTTAAATTTTTGCGTCATACACATTTTGTTGAACAATGAACATATTCCATCAGTTCTGTTATGTAGTTAAACTTTGTAGAATTGGATTTAGATGTAGTTAAATTTTTGACGATGAAGTTTGTTTTTCTTGGAATATTCATCTATGTATACCCTATATTCTGTTATTTTGTTATTTTTTTTCTATTCCATCAGTTCTGTTATTTTTTCCTATTATATAGTTGTTTGACATCTGTGGCAACATATGTATATTCTGTTGGTCCATACGCTCACAAAAGTGACAAAAATCTCAACATATTGCTTAATATGTTGGTCCATAAGCTTAATTTTGAAGCATATGACTTACATGTTGCAACATACGGTCTAAGATAACATTTTTAATTATTAAATTACTTAATTTATCAATTACTATATCCTTGTTCTTATTCTTCTCCAAACAATCAAACATGATATATTCAATCAAACTAGTTTTTATGTGCGTTGTATGTGCATATCATGTTCATTATGTGCATTATACGTGCATCTTTAGTCAATTAGTAATTTTATTTCTAAAAATCACATACATACTGAAAATAAAAATTATATAAATGAAATAATAACTTTCAAGGCCTAAAAAATTGCTAGGCCTAAAGCAAGTGTGTCACTTGCTTGGAGGTTGATTTGAGTCAGTCTTGGTAAGCATGCCAGAGAAATGCCAAGACCTATTATGTTGGATAACATTGGTATATTGACTTTCCTGACAGTTATTTTGGAAACAGTTATTAGAGTGACACGACAATATCTTGTAGGTGGAAAAAATTAAAAGGTTGAATATGGAGAGATCTTGTGCGTAGTACTAAACACATGACTGACAATGTATTCTTTCAGAACCAGTCATTGCAAGTTAGAATATTAATGGAGCAACCAATAATTTTTTTTTTATCTAACTACCAAGAGAGTCATGGACCAACTCAATGGAAAGTGAACCGAGAGACCTCTTAGAAGCAGGGTGGATGAACTCAATATTAAATTTACTAGGCTTTGCTAAGATCGATTTGCTTTATCTATCAATCAGTAGAAGTGATGTTTGGGTGAGAGTGATTGTTAAGGAAAAAAAACAATCAAGAGAGTGGAAAAGAAGATGATCAAGATGATGGGATTTCTAAAAAGTTGTTATTGTTTGGACAAAAATCAGAATGAGGATATTGTCCATGAACAAGTGTAGGACAAAAGAAGAAGAAGAAGATGATATTGTCTAGATACAACAAGTGCTTATATATATATCAAAAGTAGTAAATAATACACCATTATGCATTTACCAAATCTAAAATTGGAATATGTACAAAAAATTTTAGTTAAAACCAATAAATTACGACTTAATACAAATTGAATCTAAGAAAAAATATTTCCAAAATAAAAATATCAGAAATAGTAAATAATGAAAAAGAAAATAACTTCTCCTTTAACAAATATATCACAAATCTTATAGAAAAAGAGATGATGGAAAATATTATATGTATATTACCAATTTCAAGTAGTAGTGAATCAAAAGAAAGAAGATTCTCAATTACATAATTTTCTTCCTTAATTAAATTTCATTTTTTTTAGCAAATTTTGCATTTAATAAGGGAAAAACCTCAAATATGTCATTGAATTTTAAGAAAATGCTTATTTATGTCATTTGTTAAAAATTTGTCTTATTTATGTCATTTTCATTTAATTAAAAGCTCATTCATGTCATTATTTGTTAACTGAAATGACATAGATGAAACAAACTTTTAACAGATGATATATATGAGCCAAGTCTTTAACAAATGATATAAATGAATATTTTCAAAATCTGACGGCATAAAAAACAAAAAATTCAATTGAAATTAAAAAATAGGCAACTATTATACCCAGATCACTAACTTTTTGGACATATAAAATTATATTCATGTTCCAAAGTCCAAACTGGATCATCATCATCATCATTGTTGCATTTTAAATAGCCATAGTGGAAAATTGTTTAAAATATTGGTATATATATTAAATTTGTAGATGACGGAATATAAATCATATTATATATATATATATATATATATATATAAAAGAGAACCTTAGGCCCGCCTACGTGGCGCTACCACAAACAAGAATTCCCTTTTTATTTATTTATTTATTTACAAAAATAGCCTTCCCATTTCATGAAAAGTTGCGACTTTAATGAAGAGTTGCGACTTCAATGAAGAATTGCGACTTTTATAAAAAAGTTGTGACTTTTATGAAAAATTGCGACTTTAATAAAGAGTATGACCTTTCCTAAGGGTTGCAACTTTTCCAAATAGTTGTAACCTTTCCGATAAGGCACAATTAACATTTGTTCACACTGGCCTTTGTTGTCTATAAATAGAGGAAATTCCTCTCATTTTAAAACAACGAAAATTCTGAACCTCTTCTTCTTCTTCACAATTAAATATAAATATTTATGTACTTTGCTCTTGTTGAGTGGCTCACTGACACCATTGCTTATGTTACAGATCCTGCTATGTATTTTTACAGTCATTAATTTATGATTATGTTATTAAGAATAAATGATAGGATGTAATAATTTTCATTTTCATATACATTATTAATGTTTGTTGTAACATCTCGCAAATTGAAATAACTAGGAAGAAGCTTAAATTTGGAAATAGTCAATTTTTTTGGGAATAATTTAAATCTGGAAATTTAGTTAAGTTAGCAAAAGTGAGTTTTGGTCAACTTCAAATGACCATAACTTCTAGCTCAGGATGATTTAGGTATATTTCCAGATATGGTTGGAAATCCCTTGGAATAATCTTTCCAACGCCGCCAAATTTGGGCGATTCCGAGTTCGGATGAGTGAGTTATGCCTTATGGAAGTTGGGCTGTTGGAATAAGGAAAGTCCAATTCGGATTTTTAAGGGGTAGTTTGGTCTTTTCCTTACCCAACTTAATTAATTCATTTTTGGTAATTTTTTTAGGGGCTAAACTGACTGGGTTCAGTTTACACTTTTGAGAAGTAGAGTTAGGGCTTTTGGAGAAAGAATGCAAGAGAAAAGAGAAGAGGAATAGCAAGATTCATCATTTCGAAAGGGTTTGATCTCGAATTTCTTCAAGGAATTGATCCTACAAGGTATGTGAGTCTCTCATAGAGTTGGGTTCATTTACCCACGCTCCAAGCATGTTTCATTCAGTGAAATTCGTCCTAAAAGAGTTGGAAAATTGATGTTCTTGACAAATATTCTTGATTTCAAATGTTATTAGCGAATTAGGACGAATTGAGAAGTTTATGAAATCCTTACATTGAGTTTAGGGCTGCTTTGAGTTAGTTTCTTGAGTATACATGCTTGGGCATCAGGATTTAAAACGAATTTGAGGAAGATAATCGAATTTAAGTGAATTGAGGCTGAAAAACGAAGAAGGAAAAAGTCGAGTAAGGTTCATGAAGCAAGTCCGTGTCGCAGACTTGTTCCCCCTGTGAACAAAAATCTGCTCCACGTCGCGGAGAGGACGCGGACTCCACTGTCTCAAAATTAATTTCGCGAGCATTTATTTAGGAGCATCTCCGCGTCGCAGACTTGTTTCAAGACGGTGTTTTCGTAACTTTTCTCAAGTTTAGCTATTCGAAATCATTCCTAAACATCAAGAGACCTTTTCTATCACAAATCATATTAATCCTTGAATCCATAATTCAATTTAAGGAAAGTTAAGAGTTAATTCAAGCAAAGTTAAGAGTCAAGTCAAGTGAAGTCATCAAAGTCTTCAAGGGTCTTTTACAAAAGTTTTAACTTTGTTTTAAGACTAAAAGTTTCAAGTTAAGCTAAGACTAAAGAGTTGAGTTCATTCCTCAAAGAAAGCTATAAGGGAACTAAGTATTCCCTAAGAGTTTATAAATGTTTTCACATTTGAGCAAGTAAATGGAACATCGATTCCAAGAAACTTTTAAGCTAAGTTTTGAGTAATTTTCTCAAACCAAAGAAAGAAGTTGTTTTAAAAACATATGAGCTAAGTATATTTTGGGAGTAGTATTGAGCACTGATATGGGGATGCGAGTCCATATTAACTCAAGTCTCCATAAACCAAGTAGTCATCACGGGTATTAATGGGTCATACTTTTTAGATGATCATAAGTTAAGCTAGTGGATCCACTAAGTTAAGCATTCTATATGACGGCAAAGTATAGGACAGTTCTGGCAGCGTGGGCAAGACGTTGTATCACCACTTAGACTCATAGTGATGGTTATCGGTTAGAGAATCTCCCACAAAAACTATATTATTTTATTATATGAGTAAAGTTGAGTTTGTTATTGCATTTCTTTTAACGAACTAAGTTGCTTTTACTATTTTATAAAGCTTTTTCATATATTGTATGTGTTCATTGCTTCATTCTGAGTTAAGTTATTCATGAGTTGAGAAGAGCCAAGATAAGTGTTTCTTTCAGAATCTTTTCAAGCCTATGTATTGTTTAGCACTCCAACTCGCATGCTCGTACATTCAATGTACTGATGCCAGTTGGCCTGCATCGTCTTATGATGCAGACGCAGGTAACCAGGATCAACATCCAACGTCTGGTTGATCCAACTTGAGCATTCAAAGTCTGTTGGTGAGCCTCCTTACATTCCGAAGGACTCTTTTATTTGCTTTCTAGTCTTTCAGATGTTAGGATGATCGGGGGTCCTATCCCGACATCCCTCTTTGTTTTAGAGGCTTCATAGACAGTTAGTAGTTCAGTTGTCTTTACATCATCATTCAAATGTTGTTTAAAGATTGAGTTGCCATTTTGGCTAAACTATTATTTCTTAAGTTATTCATGAGTTATATTTTCTTATGTTTAAGTCTTCCGCTGAGTTAAGTAATCTAGGCCAAGGGTTCGCTTGGGGCCATCAATGGTCTTCGAGTACCAGTCCCATCCAGGGTGTAGGCTCGGGGCGTGACATTTGTTGCTACGTAATCTTGTATGTAAGATAATATAGTGTTTAGTTTTAATGACTGCTAGGTTTTAAGTATTATTTTATAAATTTTGTGATGTTAAATTCCCGTGTGAAGAGTTGCGACTTTTATCAAAGTGTTCGACTTTTATGAAAATCTGCGACTTTTATGAAAGGTTGTGACCTTTACGATAAGACACAATAAACATTTGTTCACACTACCTTTGTCTATAAATAGAGAAATTTCCTCTCATTTTAAAACAATGAAAATTTTGAACTTATTCTTCTTCTTCTTGATAGTTAAATAATTGTGTACTTTGCTCTTGTTGAATGACTCACTGACACTATTTTTTGTATCAATACGCTGGTGAATAGAATCGTTCTTTCTTAAGAGGATCTATTCCTTTAAATCTCGGGTACTAGGAGGGAATAATTTCCTTAAGGGGACTGTGCATTCAGTTGGCTTGATTTTTTCCATTTTGTTTCATTCTATTGTTATAAATCCTAGTATGTTTTTACAATCATTAATTTATGCTTATATTATTAATTGTTATTTTTGAGTACATGCTTTAAATTTTGTTGCTTATGTTTCTGCAATATTATTGTTATAAGTATTTGTTAGTACATATTAAATAAAAAACATTAATTGAGTATTCAAGCAAGTTTTCTCGACCGAAATTGTTGAAGGTACAATAAAAAAAATCCTTACAAATCTCTAATTTGTTCATCATCAACGTCATTTCTTCATATACAAGGATGAGATTTTGTGTTCTTTCGAAAATCCTCGGAGAGTTAATAACTTTGCATGCCCATATTTTTTTGTTTTTATGTTGTTGTTATCTATTTTTACTAAATTTTATCACTAGATATTATGAGTACTTTAAGGATTGAAAGTTGATTGAAGTGTTAGTCAATTTTTTTAGGTATGTTATTTTAAAACATGAGAACTTTTCTGGTTAGAATGATTTGTTATCATTATTCAACATCTCATAGTTTACTCCATTTAATGTATGTTTTTTCTAGTTGTTTTGGTTGTCTCCTTAAAATTGTATTGATTATTTTCGTTTGGTATGTATATGATCTCACTTGGACAAAGCTTTCGTCCTTTTAATATTTTTCTTTTTTTCCTTCTCATTAAGCTCTACTAAATATTTTTGGTGTGAGTTATGACTATTTTTAGCAAGCTAATTTGAAGAATATGAAACAAAACCTGATCTAAATAAAAGTAATATCTTAAGCTACAAAAGATATGTCTATTAACATTGATTTGTTGTTCTTTATGTCCCAAGTCATTGCTGAGCATTTGAGTTATCTAGGTTAGACTCATTTTTAATTTTTTAATGTTCGAGAATATTTCTTTAACATGAGTTTCGAATCCAACATGTTGATCTACTTGTACTTTCTTAATGCAACAACTATACATATATATTTTATGAAAAAGTCTTAAAGTTGCATTGATGAAACATCTAGAAGGGCCTTCAGAGCAGCAATTTAATGAGGAATGAATTTCTAAAAAGGTCAACAATATTATTTTGTTGTTGTTTCAAATTTATTTTTCTCCTTCTATAAATTTTGTTAGAGTAACAAAGTAACAATAACGAAATGTGGTGAACGTTTGACCTCAAACAAGTAGATTGTCTTTTAAAAAAATTATTTATATTGTTGTGGTGTACATTTTTAACGGTCTTAACTTATTTATAACTAATATTGATTATCAAAAACTTTTATATAATTTGTTTTTAACAAGGAGTTATTCTAACCATAAAATTATCAGTTCTATAGTTTTCATGTACAAAAAAATAGAAAAAAATATGTTTATTCGCTACATAAAAACATCACTCAGTTTTATCAAGACAATTATATCATCAAACATATATTATGATATTTTTAATCATTCATTATATATTTCAAATTCTTGAGATATATGATAATGTCAAATCATTTTATTTCTGTTGAAATGTTCTTAAAACCTACTAAAATTTACTCTTTTTTTTTTATAACAGTCGATTATTAGAAAAGTTGTTCAAAAGCTTAGAAAGATTATTTATTCCCTTGCGAAACGGGGGTAAATTACTTAGTAAGAGCGTAAAATAAAATTAATTATTAAATAAAAATTGAGATATTATTTGACAATCGACCCTTTTCTCAAAAATTAAAAAAAGAAAATTATCAATGGGTCATGCCCTAAAAGAGAAAACCTCATGGGAAGAAAAGAAAAATTATAGTAACTTATAAAAACTTGAGACCCAATTAAAGCCGCTCCATAGAGCATAAAAAGTGAAACATTTTCAAGATTGAACCAAGAATTAGACAGTTCAGTTGCAGATACTTTTACAAGTAAGCCTAATTTCTCTCGATGTTATTTGCCTAATTTTTTTAAATTTTTTCTGTTATTAAAACCCTTTAGGTTACTTGGCAGTGTATGGTGTTCTGGTTTTTTGAATTGGCAGTGGGTATATGTTCTTGTATTTGTATTTGGGCTGCTTTCTGTTGATATAGTAAGTTAAGATGAGGAATGCCAAACACTGAGATTAAAGTGAAAAATGCCAAAGGGGTAAATTTTTATGGATGGGAAGCGAAAATCTTTGCTTAAAGAAGTTAGTGGAAGGAGGGTGTGTGTTAGATGGTGTTGTTGACTTGTAGCTTAAAAAGCTAATTGTGTTCTTCATGCAATTCTCGCATAAAACATTGTGTTCGCTATGGAGGATTGGTCAAACTTTCGGAAAAATATTTCTTTAGGAAAATAAGTTGGGATAACAAGTTGTACAAGTATCCTCCAACACACCTCATCCTCACTTTTCATAGTATTTGTTTAGATTATATATAAATGATTTTTGGATAATATTTTTTGCAAACGTACCGAACACAAGAAAATACGTAAGAAACCCACTTATTTTTGTGGAGAACATTTTCTAATAATACATTTTCCTTCATAGAGAACACACCCTAAAACTGAAGTGGTTAATTCTTGCCGAATATTATGTTATTATCACATCGAACGTTTTTTTATTCACCTGGGGCATTTCACTTTAGCTTATTATTTAACTCTTTTGGCTTTTGGAATTGCTTCCAGCTCCAAATGGGCAGACTGAGGTGGACAGGAGTTTCCCCAAAATCTATCATTCAAATTGTTTTGGTAATATTATTGAAAACTCCTGCAATGTTGTTCAATTTACAAGTTATATTTCAGAGAAGTGGTAATATTGTTCCTAAACTCTTTTTCTCCATTTCCAGTCACAGCACTCAATTTCTGCAAATTCAATGATCAATAAAGGGAATGTGTGTTCACATGTTTCAGAATATCTACCTACATTACTTAAAAATCGATGTAAGAGGCTTACCTTGAACTGTAACTTGTGAGATTGAACTCTTTTCTATGTATCAAACTCTGCAATTCTAAGGATTCTTTGCCATGACTCATGAGCTACTTGTCATTAATTGAGCTCAACTTTGTGCCCTTAGTTGTTAGTTAGGTTAATTGGGCATCGGTTATGGTGTGAGAAGGTACAAAAATTTAAACTTTACCTTCATTGAGTAGTGGTAACATAACGAGGTAATAATATCTCGGATTTGTTACAAGCTTCATTGATGTGGACAATTTCCAGAAAGGTCAGGATGGTCTAACTAATTTGTGTACATTAAACAGTCCTCCAAAAAGCAGTTTACCTAATTTGACACCAATTATAGAAGAGGTGGCAGATACTTGTTACAGAATAGGTGGAAAACGTGTTTCTTAAAGCTTTTGTTTAATGGGCAAAGCCAGTGTAAGCAATTTCAGAAGGTGTATTAGGACCATATATTATCTCTGTCGCTTGAGAAGCGGGAGGAGGGGATATATGCCAGGGTTGCATAGGGGTAAAATTGTTATCCTAAGACTATAAAGCAAAATCATGTCACCAGCTGTCGTGGTAGGTGCATAGTCACCTAGACAGAATAGAGGGATTGCACAATCTGCAATTATGGCTGATGCACTGGCTTAGTGCATAAATTTATAAAATCATAAATTAATTATTAAAAAGAGTTCCATGCTAAGGATAAAACCATACCACTGCATTAGTTAATGTACTTCCACTGTTCAATTTTAAAAATAACAGTTTCAAAAATTTACTTTCTCTGTTTTGTGATGTAATCATCTGTTTCTTTGCCTATCCAACTAGTCTCAATATAACCATACCACGTCTATGTTGCATATTTTACTGGTAACCCCCCATCCCCCAAATTTCCTCACACCACGACCACAAACCTAGTACTAGCTGGCAACATCAGATTTACTTGGACCTGAGGTGAATACTTAAATGCTAAAATATAGTTGTTAGTGCACTCAAGGGTGTGGTCAACCAAGTGGGAGGATAGCTATGAGGTTATAGGTTCAAATTAAAAAACATTCGGTGATTTCTTCTCATATGCCTAAACCACCAAGAACTACGGATACTTGTGTCGATGGGAGGCAGTAGGTATCTGGCAGAATAGTCGAGGTGGGTGAAAATCTACATTATGTATGTGCTGAATGTATGTTGAAACACCTGAACTTGACAGAAAATGTCGTTACTCCAACATGAATTATGTTCAGCCAATTGAAAAGCCAATCTATGATACCGTGGTTTACTTTGCTTTGTATATCAGCTTTGTACAGTTGCAGTTTTATTGGTAAACCTAATAGTTCTTCGACTAGGAGATTTCCACCGTTGAAGCATTTTTTCCATTCCACCGGTATTCCTCGATATCTTAGACAGCTACTTTTGATTTGCGTGCTTCATCTTTTCGATTGCTCTATCATATGAACCAATTGCATCACTTAATTTTTCAGGAGCTTGTTATTCTGCAGAGCGAGATTATTATGAAATTCTAGGTGTATCTAGAGATTCTAGTCGAGATGAGATTAAGAAGGCTTTTCATGCGGTGAGGATATTATTCAATAGGCTTTTAAGTTTGAATAAGTGGTTTATTGATATTCTATTTGGTGTTAAAAGCTTGTCACTGTCAATTTGGCACCACCTTTTGTTTGCATATGGATCTGTTTCGTTTTTGGTATTGATATTTTACTAGTCATTGGTAGATTGTTTTCAGTGAAGAGGCTGGTTATTTAGTAGTTTGTTGTCGTTAAGATACATCAGAGTTTTCTTCTTATCCCCCTCCCCCTCCCATATCTGAAAAAGGAATCTTCTTCTTTTTTTAGAGGTGATAATTCACATTGTGTTGGTGTTCTCAGACAAGTGATTCAATTTTTGCACTTCAAGAATTTATTTGCTTCATTTATATTAAGCATTATCTAGCTTAGATCTGTGACTTTTTATCATTTTCTTCATCCGTTCTGTGCTATTTTTAACTGTCTAGTATGTTGACATCAAAACCTTTTGCAGCTTGCAAAAAAATACCACCCAGATGCCAATAAGAATAATCCATCTGCGAAGAGGAAATTTCAAGAGATAAGAGATGCATATGAGGTTTAAATATTTCTGTGCTCTCGAAGAAGAATTGTTGCATTTCCTTGTACTACTTTCGTATGATTTTTTATGGATTGTAATCGTGAAAGGTGAATCCAGATTTTGCAAAACCCACAGAAGAGAGCACATTATGACATGGTAACATGTCTTTTCTCCTATGGGTTGTATTTTCAGGTTATGATACATCATGATTCAATTTGATAAACTACTAATGATGATTTTTTATTAATTCAGATGAAGGAGCAACCAAGCAACACAGAAAATATAAATTATAATTATGGGAATGGCAATGATTTTAGATATACATATAGCACACAATTCTCTGATTCGTTTCAGAAAATATTTTCTGAGGTATATTTCTTCTCCACCCCTTTTTTCTCTTTTGTGAAGTGCGGTGATGTATGGAATTTTGCTTAAATGTATATGCTTCAATATTTCTCAGATATTTGAAAATGAGGCTGAAAATCTGACACAAGACATTCAGGTGGTTCCTTTTGTGATTTTGTTCCATTTGAGATTTCCCCAGAAGATCAAGATGGTCCTTAACGTATTGGGGTTGGTTTACTTTGGTCCTTGGTATATGCACCTTAATAGATATGGTCCTTAGTGTATAGTAAAAGTGAATTATTTTAGTCCTCTACACTAAAAACTAACTGATCCGTCAAATTTTCAGTTAAATTTAACCCTCGATGATCAGGAAAGAGATTTTATGGTGGAGGCACTAGAGGAGAAGTCGGGGTAGATGAAGGTGAAGGACCGGAATCACTGGTGGAGAAGCCACATCAGCGCTGGATTTCGGTTCTGAACTTGGTGAATTTTCGACGGATCTGTAGAGATACATTGTTGTTCAGACAGAACTCCAAAGAAAAGCATGAAAGAAATCATTCGAATCCTTGCAATTGTTTATAATCTTTTCCTGGCTGTTATCATTAAAAAAACACTAAATTAAAATAAATCAAACAATATACAATGTAAAAAAACAATTGCAGATCTAGAGATTTGTGAATTGAAGGAAAAAGAGAGGGGTTTGGTAACTTACATGTTGGCTAAATTTGTTTCACTTCTTTGCTGTACTTCAGTATACTTTCAAATTTATGAAAGAAAGGATTCATCATCTTGTGATTTTGTTCCTAGCAGGGGATGTGCCACCATTCTTAAGTTTTTTGTGATTTTTCAGAGCTCCTACTTCTGATGACGGAGAAGACGATAGCTTGGGGCTTTGTTGCTGTGACTTTTGTTAGTCACGTGGTTAGAGGGTTAAACTTAGCAGCATTTCTTAAAAATTTGTTAGTTAGGGTAAAGGATCAAAATGATTCTGATCAAAATGATTAACTTTTCTTATGCATTAAGAATAATAAGGACTATATCTGATAGGGTGTATATATCAAGGACCAAAGTAAACGAGCCCTAATACATTAAGGATCACTTTGATCATTTTCTCAGATTTCTCCGCATTTTCAGAGACCTGTTTGACTGTATTATCTTCAAATGGTAGGTGGAGCTTTCTCTCTCTTTTTCTGAAGCTGCTAAAGGATGCACAAAACATCTTTCATTTGATGCAGATGTACCATGTGATTCTTGCAGTAAGTAAAAGCTGATGTTCTCTTTTGATACACATTGTTTAAACTATCTGGTTACGTTTTTTAAGCCTTTACTTTGTGTTGCAGTTGGATGTCTAATTGTCTTTTGCCTCGTCTTTTTCTTTGTTTATTATGCTATGTCTCTGTGGAAGCATGGGTAGAGGATGATTATGCAATTTGTCTGGCTTCTCTTTCTCTCTCTATGTGTGACATGTTTCTGTTCTCTTTCTCTGTTCTTTTTTTTGAAACTGGTAACTTTTGTCTATATATCCACAGGTATACTACAACAAAAGTGTAGTTCCCCTTCAAAAGTGTTACAACTTACAGAATAAAACAGTCTTAGTCTAAACTGCTGCCTATAAACAATCTAGCACATCAAAGATGTCTTCTGTCCTAGTTAATATATCTTGTTTACACGAAAAATATAAAAGAGCTAAGCAGTCCATCTTGATCTTGTCACTAGACAGGTGAAGGGAGCAAAAAACTGCTAGCGAGTTCCAACAGTCATGCTTTTACTCTGCTAGAAATACAGTACTATAGGGTGCTGTCCTAATGGATAAATTAGTACATTGATCATAAAGGTCACCCGGAAAGTATGGTTAAAATTTTTAAGTAATGAGGCTACTCTAGTTTCATGAGAGATAATGGTGCTTAACTGCTTATACCTGGAGGCACTATCTGGCTTCATCTAAAGTGAAAGAAAATAATAATTAAGTCTATATCTCAAGAGAAAAGAAGAAAAATGGAATTGTACTCAATCTATTCAATATTATATGTGGCTTGACTTGCATAAATTAGTACATTGATCATTAAGGTCACCCGGAAAGTATGGCTAAAATTTATAAGTAATGAGGCTACTCTATTTTCATGATAACGGAGCTTATACCTGGAGGAACTCTCTGGCTTCATCTGAAATGAAAGAAAATAATAATTAAGTCTATATCTCAAGAGGGAAGTAGTAAAATGTAATTGTATTCAATCTATTCAATATTATATGATGTGGCTTGACTTGCATGAAAAATGATGGAGTTGCTTTGACTTTTAACTATTCCCACGGTCTCATTTTATATGACAATTTTATCCCAAAACTTCCTCTTTGAAATTCATAGTTTTACCACTTAACACTTTGTTATCCTCATCCTCATTCAGATGGTTTGGGCTATCCATTGAATTCAAAGCCAAAAGTATGTCCAACTTGTCAAGGAGTTGGGAGAGTAAGTACATTCAAGTTTCTGACGGTGACCTCATCATATGAGGTTTAACCTTAGTGGAACACCTTCCCCTTTTGCCTGATAATCGAGCAATTTTATCTTTATGTTTTATTAATACTCTCCAACGTATTCATCAGGTTACAATCCCTCCATTTACAGCAACTTGCAGTACCTGTAAAGGATCTGGACGAGTCATTAAGGTCTTGATTTTGATACAATGAACAACTCTCAAAGTTGAGCTTCAAATGATCATTGCTTGGTTTTCTTCAGGAACGTTGTAGGGCATGCAAAGCATCAGGAGTTGTTGAAGCCATTAAAGACGTTAAAGTAACTATACCTGCCGGTATGCATTGGTTTTTACTTTCCAATTTAAGTGCTACCATAAGGAGTTTAGTTTATTTCTAAACTGCATCTGTGTACTATAGTTGAACGTTAGCAGTTTCAAAAAAAAATCTGCGTACTTCAGTTGAAGTTCTTGTATATTCTGCTTAAACAACTAGCTGGAAACTTTGTTAGTTCACAATATTTCATATCTTCATTTTTCTCCTCTAGGGTGGGGACTTTTCTGCTGGCACTAATTTCAAGCTTAAACAGCCCAAGATCGTTTTTAGGTGTAAAACTGTAAATACATGTGGGGTAAACTATATGGATACAAATCCCCATGCCCTAGTATGATAGATATAAGATAAGTTTAGTCGATTATTGTAGGTCAAGAAATTTCTCAACCACTTGGATTTGAACCACCACTTTTTGAGTGAAATCATATGAACCAGACTTTTCAACGAAAAAAAGGGTGCAGGGGGTGGGGGGTGAGGATGGGGGGAGGTATAAGATGATATTGAAAATGGGGAGTGTTAGGGCTATATCACTTAAGTTTGAATGTTGAGGATATAGCATGTGGTGTTTTGCCTCGTACTGCTATTAAATATACAAATGACCAATTTTAATGAAGATTAAGGTGATTCGGTGCTTTTCCACAAAAGATTTGATCGTATTGTCGTATTTGACCCTCATCGTATGATAAACTTCCTGACTATGGAGAACAGATTTCTTTACCAGATTTGTGCTGGTTGTGTTTCCTGGTAAAGTCCTGAATTTAGAGTATAGAGTACAACCCTGAACTGAGAAGATTTAGTGTAGTCAATTTAGAAAGAGGGTTTTGCTAAAGGCAAATATGAAGCTTTACCACTGAGAAATAAATAAAGATGGTTTAAATAGTAGAATTTGACAGGTTTGCTATTTGATAAGGAGATACTTATCAAAGTGGAAGGGTAAACTCTATAATATGGTTGAGACCAAAAATGTTATGCAGGAGTGAATGTTGAACGTGTAAGGCCTGCATGTCCACAGAAAAATATCTCCAAAATGCGGATGTTGAGATGATTGTATGGTTATATAAGATTAGAAATGACCACATTGGACAAAGGTTAGGCTAATATATGTAGGCAATAAAATGAGAGAAGGTAATATGAGATGGTTTAACCATGTTTTATGTTGGACCTCCAAATGCATCGGTTTATAGATGCAAACTATGATGATTGGAAGTTCTAAAAGGAGACGGGGTAGATTTAAAATAATGAAGTTAAGTTTCAATAGAACCTATAATCTCTTGGAATCCATGTTGATCTAATCTAACTACGAACAAAATCAATGGAAAGAGATGATCCACTTAGGCAATACCAACTAGCTGGATTAGTGCTTAGTTGTTGTTGTTACACTTACATGAGGTCTGGTTTATCAAGAGTCATTTTACTGTGGTTAGAGACTTTATGTCAATATGACTACATTGCGGGACTTAGGGAGCTACTTCTAAAAAATCCGTTATTTTACCTTAAAAATTAGTTTGTAATGTAACAAAAAGAGCTGAACAGATGTAGATGATTCATATTGTTGATCCCGGCTAATTTCAGCATACCTGATTGATCCTATGTTCATTGGACGAGTAGACATTTCTATATGAAACTTTTTCTGATTTTCATTTTAGTAGCTAGGTCTAAGAGCATAAGATAGGATTATTGTGATGAACTTACTGTCCGTGATGGATCAGGTGTTGACTCTGGTGATACTATTCGTGTGCCAAAAGCTGGTCATGCTGGCAGGCGAGGGGTGCAGCCAGGCAGCTTATTTATAAAGCTAAAGGTGCATGATCCTCATCTGATTCAAGTCTTACTCTAATGTATCTTCTATATTGGGTCAGCTAATGTGATTTTTTGTTATTGTTTTGGATTTACTACCATGTCTGTGACTTCAAGAATTTTTATGCATGGTCAATCCTTATAATATTTGCATTATATATATAGCAGAAATCCATTAAATTTCTAGCTTATGGATAAATTATCTGATGTCCCTGATTAATAGCAGAAGCCCACTAGAGTTTTTCTTTCGACAAGGGAATTGGAATATCCTAATGCATGGGTGATGGGTATGAAGTGAACACCTACAAAGCTAGACATGACCAGGATCTGCTAAGGGTTCAGTGACAGGCCAAAAAGACATTTTCAAGGGGGTGGGCTCTTATATTTTATAAAGGGAGATGATATATACATTGCTTGTTTTTTGGACTAGTAAATATGGCTTCCAGCATAGCCTTGGTTCTGAAGATTTATAATATTGCTCCTTTCTCAAAAAAAGGTGAGATGATATATCCATAATAATGTGTTTGGCGTTGCTTTAGGTTATTTACCCTTCTCTTTAACTATATCTTTTGAGTAGATGGTATTAGGGAAGGGTAAATAAAGGTAAACTCAAAGGCATTTACCTTTTGTAGATGGTCAGAAAACAACTTAAGAGGGGAATGGGAGCTTAAGGTAATTGAAAACTGTGTATTTTGGCTTTTCCAGCCCCTCAATCTTACAACAGAATTTGCTGAATTACTTATGAAAAAGTATTATTATGCAATTAATGCACAATGAGCAAACCGCCTTTAGTTATTTTTCTGACAAACAAAAAGTTGATGGAGTAGAGGACCATCGGATATCTGATAGTGATAAACTAATGTACATTCTGTTAGTTGTAATTGGACCGGGAATGGAAAGACTTCACATCAATTCAATTAATAATGTCTACTTCTTGAGTGCTAAGGAAAAATATATCCGAAAAGAAAGCTGATAAGAGAGTCTAGCTATTTCACTCTACCCAAGTAATAAAGTGGAAGCCCCTTCACTCCGATCAGAAAAAGAAAGTCTCCCAGAGATATTTGTTAAAATCCAATCTAACCAGCAAGTCTTGAACACTTACCAAGCTCTTGATCAGTGTGGTATTCACCTTCACTTTATTCTACTCTTTTTAGCCTTTATCTTTATTCGATGAACTCTTGGCGTATTAAACTCAAGCAAGAACTGCTTGAACAAGAAATTGTTCGATTCAGTAGCAGCTCCTTATGTTTCTCCAAAAATGCATTGTGAGGGGATGGAAGCTTTCTGAAATTTATGTGCCCCCTCAATAACTTGATTGAAATATTTGAAAGCAAGTAGGGATAATCATTGATCATCATACTGAAGAATATGACTTTAAATGAAAGCTAACAAACACATTAATGTTGGAGCTTGGACCATTGTTTGAACGACTGATTTGGCTCAATACCTTCCATATATTTCCTAAAGCTATTACATGGACTGATTTAAGCGTACCGGCAGGCATGCAAAGCGGGTGTTTTTGAGTATCATGCATGGTAACTGCAGTTTTATATATTATGTAGATTCCATGTCATTGTTACCAAAGGTAAAAGCAGAGGTGGTATCAAGTTTCAGTTGGGGCTTTGAGTGCAAAGTGCAATCAAAGTTCAAAAGCATGAGCTGTAGCGAAGAAAAGCGCTACAGAAGAACAAATAAATGTCATACAAGAAAAATGAATATAAATACAAACCTCAATTATGTGGACTTAATCATTGAGAAGCTATAACATATGGGACGTGGCATAAAAGCATGCTATTCTAGTTCAAAAAACATTGTAAATTTATTATTCAGATCCAATTTTTGTTTACATTAGTAACTTGTGTTCTTTTACTAAATTTTTGTTTTCGTATTCCAATTCACCTAGATATCCATACAAAAGTGTCCTCTATTGCTTTGCCATTTATATTTGCTATTTAATGTTGCCCTCCTTAAAACTGATTCCATTGGTAGTTGAGAGTTGAGACTCCCGTGATGCCTCTACTAAAGCTGTGAAGCGCCAGTGAAGTGTGGTGATGGTCAGGCGAAGCGTCTGGCCTGTGCTGCACTAAGCTTCAGGGCTTAAGCACATTTAAGTGGGCCTTTAACAACATTGATCGGGCCAAGACCTATGTTTTTGTCGCACCATTACACATAGTCACGTTAAGACAAAGAAATATCTTTTGATAATTGACTACATGGGCATACATTTGGTGCCTTTCTCAGTTTAGATTTTCCCTTTTTTTCTTTAAAACCTTTTGTCTTTGGGGTCCTTTTTGTTGACTGGTTTAACTTTGTTTACATGAAAACTTCATGCTTTTTGTTTCGCAGGTTGCTAAAGATCCTCTATTTGCTAGAGAAGGAGCTGACCTTTATGTGGATTATCATATCAGCTTTACAAAAGTGAGAATAACTTTCGTTCTTTCCCTTCTTCTAGGCATGCTAATAAACGTATATGCTTTACCATATACATTTGCTTCGCTGTTGGTAGGAAGGTATCTGGGTTGTTCTTCTTTTTTCTTGATAAGTTCAAACGGATAGTTGTGCCCTTCATTCTACTCATGTAACTGAGGAGATCCTTGACACACTCTCTCCCTTTTTTCTCTGTGCATCTTAATCAACTTAGTTAAACCATTAGTACCATTATCCAGAAAATAAAAAAATAAAAATCATAGTACCATTATCAATACCGACTCTGAAGCTCTCCTCAATCTCTCTCTTCAACAGTCCCATTACCAGATTCAAGCATTGATCACCATACTGAGATCATGACTTCAAAATTTCATCCCATTCTAGTTGGCAATGATT
Organism: Solanum stenotomum; assembly: GCF_019186545.1. NCBI lineage: Eukaryota > Viridiplantae > Streptophyta > Magnoliopsida > Solanales > Solanaceae > Solanum > Solanum stenotomum. Next base: position 37,963 of record NW_026022521.1, on the reverse strand, counting down.
AGAGGTTGTTTAGTTTTTTTTCGTTATCATTAAAAGGCGATATTTTAAAAGACAGCATTAAGAAAGTGCTTTAAATATTTACAGGGAAAGGGAAAGACACATTACAGATTGTGTAATGAGCTCGATAAGTCTATCATGGCTTCATGTCATTTGCACTAGCCAGATTACACCAAAAAAGCAATAGGGATTTGTTCTATATGGACCACCAAATAGCTGAAGGAACTGAATTCCATATTTGCATTTTAGTCTTTCCGAGACCTTTACTGTACCAGTACTGCAGCAAATAGTAGTTACCTTAGGCATTGCCCACTTGACCCCCAATGCTTTTGTGGGAACCAGATTTCTGAAGTGAGTGAACAGTGAATGGAAAGGTGATTAATGTCCTCAAATTGGCTCTCACACAAAGGGAATCTACTGTAAATATCCTTTTTTGGGAGATTCTTGTGATTGAGGCATGCGCCTACAGCCAGCCATGTGAAGCATTCCACCTTTATAGGTGCCATGTTTCTTCAAATGCACTTCCATGATCAATTGAGAATGAAATATGAGTTCCTCAAGAGTCGCTTAAGGAGATTAAAAGGGATACACTTTTCAGCATCTGAAGCATTGAAGAAATGCTGTCTACATCTACAATCATTTATGCTTCGCCTGATATTGAATTCCTGCCGTGTGTGACCAATGCTCTGAAATTGTAGCATCCGGATTCTGTGCTACACTGAAAAGTATTGCAAATTTCTCCCTTAATATTGCTTGACCATGCCAGACATCCACCCAAATTTTACTCCTGCCATTACCCACTTTAAATGAAGAGTTGGAGTAAAATGTGTTTCAGTGAACTCTGATGCTTTTCCAAATTCCATTAGGGCTGTGAGTTTGTGTCTGCTAGGTTGTCAAATGATTGAGAAGCCTATATTTTGCAGTGATAACTGTTCTCCATAGAGCGTATTCTTCGGCAGCGAATCTCCAAAACCATTTTTGCAGTAAGGTGATGTTTTGGACTTTCAGATCTTCCACTCCTAACCCCCCATCCCCTAATTTTCTATCCAAGTTCACTATGTTCCACCTAAACAAATTAAAAGTTGTGTTTTCTGTCCTTGCCAGAGAAAGTCTCTCCGAGATTGTTGAGTTTGAAGTGATACTGATTAGCAAGATAACTGGCTGTAGATAATACTGAGTGGGTGGATGATAATGCTGGTACATGGGAAGTGGGGGGGGGGGGGGGGG
>NW_026022521.1:19507-36665 GCF_019186545.1 Solanum stenotomum | reverse complement strand
CACACACACACACACTTTTTTTTTTCTTATCAGTATTCATCCCTTAGTTTATCGGGCTATATTTATAAGTTGTCCATTTATTGAATGGTAAAAGTAAAAAGAAGACAAAAACAGAGTCGTTTACTGCAGAAGTAGAAGTTGAGCATATTAGACAGGAAATTACTCAGAAACTAGAACAATAAGCAGCTGGAGGGATCTCTCGCTGTCCAAGCCACTATCATGCATAGTATTTATTTTAAGGTTCATTTATCTAAACTATGATAGTTTACACACTTTTCATATGGCTAGCACAGACCAATTAACTGATTAAAGAAAAGTTAACCGGTTAGTAAAACGAGTATTTGGCAGACAAAAGATGTTATATGTAGCATACTGGGGCACTTTCATGGCAAAATATGTAATATGTACCTTGCCTTCTACCTTTCTCATAAACAATATACACGCAGTGTAGCTGGGGCTCCATGACAGCATGTGTACTACAAAAAGATATTAGAAACCTAATTGAATAAACTCCAATCCTTAAACTGTAGGTTATGGGTTTGCAAAATACCAAAAGAAGTAGGGAGGACTGGCAATCAAAAATCTTAGGAAGCAGAACAAAAGTCTTCTCATGAAGTGGTTGTGGAGATTTCCTTTAGAAGAACAATCTTTGTTGGGTAGGGTGATCCAGACCAAATATGGGAAGGAAGGACCCTGGAAGACTAAGGAAGTGACATCCACATATGGAACCAGTTTGTGGAGATCAATTAGAAACTTATGGCATGGTTTCTATGCAAAAACTGAATGTAATGTGAACAATGGGAGGAAGATCAGGTTTTGGGAAGATAACTGGTTAGGGAATGGAAGCCTCAAATGCTTGTTCCCAGATATTCATCACCTGAACCAACAACAAGAGTCGACTCTTTATGAAGTTTGGTCTGAACATGGATGGAACCTTACATACAGAAGACTGATGCAAGATTGGGAGGTGGAAAGATTGGCTGAATTTTATGGAACACTTGATCAGTTCTTAGGATTCAAGGAAGGAGAAGACACTCTTAAATGGAAATGTCATAATAAAGGTTTATTCACTGTTAGTTCTGCATATAGAAATATGAATCAGATGGGATCCCAAGTTAACTTTCTGCCTTGGAAGCTTATATGGAAGGTTAAAATACCATATAAAGTGGTAGTTTTTACTTGGTTGGTGGTGAAAGAGGTTGTACTTACACGAGAATCTTATGAAGAGGGGAATACAAATGCGCCCAAGATGTTTTTTTTGTGAGCAGGTTGCAGAGACAATTAATCATCTGTTCTTGCATTGTAAAGTGGTTGGCCAGTTGTGGAATTTGTTTACTAGCTTCAGAGGTATAAGTTGGACTGTTCCTGGGAGAACAGGACATGCTCTAGAAAGCTGGAATATGGAGGGCAGTGGCAGCACAGACAAGAGTAGATGGAAAATTGTCCCAGGTGTTATTTGGTGGACCATATGGAAAGAAAGGAGTTCTAGGAATTTTGATAACAAGAGCAGCCCTTTGCACAAGATTAAAATGAACTGCATTATCACTTTTTGCTATTGGTGTAGTTCAGAGTATATAGATGACCTTGTGGCTATTGTAGACATTCTAGGGTCCTTATAAAGGTGAAAGGAGGATCTAGGGATAGTTCTCTTTTTTCTTCTTTCTTTTCTTTATCTTTTGTTTATGCCCGACACACGTGTGGAGGGAGGATATGATGTAAATTTTTGATACCAGCTTTGAGCTGATGATTGATATGCAAATGTTACCTTTATCAAAAAAAAAAAATACCAAAAGAAGTAAACATCACAGAAGACTAAATGCATAAGACTTGAAATTATGCTTAAAGCTCTTATATTCTGTTTTCTTTACAGCTTTTGTGGCTTAAAGTAGAATTTTAAAATTTAGTGGTCCTTATTGATTTTTAATAGGCTATCCTTGGTGGTAAAGTTGAGGTACCAACTCTAGCTGGAAAGACAAAGATACAGGTATGGCGTTTTATACTGGGTTTATCTATCTTTCAACATTTTTTATTTATTTTATTATCATGGCGTGATAATAAATTTGAATTTCAATTAGTATAGTGAATTATGTGTCACCTTGATATTGGATGTGTGTTCAATTTTTTTTTCCATTTTGATTGTTGATTTTTCAATCATCTTTTGACTGAATGGCAGTGATTTTGGTTGTTTGCACCCAAGGTTGTGGCCTGCTTTATTATTTGCTCAAACTCTTGGGGTTTACAGGGTTTAAAACGTAAAGTCTACATGTTCTGATTACATCATAATTATAAGAAGAAAGTCAATGTAATTGATCCTAACAGATGTATACCATATTTACAAGATCCTAACCATATCTACAAGATCCTAACAATTTTAATATATTAATTTTACCCCATTTGGAAACTTGAAAAAGAGTTTTCGGGTCTTGAGTTAGACTCTCAACAAGAGAGTGCTGTTCTACTAATCCATGGATGGAAATTTTTCCTTACAAAAAGAGGTAGTGATGTTTTAGCAAAAGACAAACCTAACACCAATTCTCCTAAAACAGAGAGCCATTTCATTCCATCCATAGTTTTTCTGAAAATAAACAAAAACTTCTATTTTTTCAAAAAAAAAGTTATTGAAACCAATTCTCGTTGAACAAAAACAAATTGTTTTCTAATCCAAACTAAAGAGGGAAGATGAGATGAAAGATTGTTAGTGAAGCTACTTCAATGCTTGTAAACAAGCTTGGACTTGGCTTTGGGATTGAACATCAATTGCGACAATTCAATAAAAAGACATTTCCATCTCTTCTGTCAGGCCTTTTTTCAGTTGTGGAAGTTGCTTTACTGTTTCATATGTTGCCTGAAAAATCAGCAGCTAGAACCATTGAACTCCCTTTTTTACCAAAGCTTGCTGCTATTTTCTATTTCTGGTCTTTTTAGGTACCCAAGGGGGTTCAGCCTGGACAACTTGTGGTACTACGAGGCAAAGGTATCATAGCTTTAGTTACAGTGAATTCTAATCTGTTTAATATACTTCCTTCTGAGCAATCAGACTTGTTGTCTGTCATACTTAGGTTTGCCAAAGAGTGGATTTCTGGTGAACCATGGAGATCAATATGTGCGGTTCCGTATTGACTTTCCATCGTATGTTTCTCTCTCACCTTTCCAGATCATTTTTATCCTAAATCAATTATTACAGTTCACTGAACTCATTAGAAAATCAGGCAAATTGACAATATTAACTATTGCATTGCTTAGAGGAAATACCAAATGTCTTTAATGGGGTTTTAAGTTAATAAACTCAAGGATGCTACCTGAACCGATTTATATTAAGTCAAGCACCAAAATTAGCCACTCTTGCATCCTCATGGGCAATGAGAACAGGAAGAAAATGTTTTTATTTTTGAACAGGTAACATTTTTGTGTATTAATGACAACCTACACAAAGAGTGTGTAGTCCCCCATATTTACATCCAGATGAGCAAAAATAAAATAAAATAAGCTCCTAGTCCTTAGTCTTTTCGTAAGGAATCAAGTACATCATAAACTGATTCTAACTCCTCCATTAAGCTATGTTTACACCAAAAAAAGAAAAGCCCTAAACATTTCAACTTTAGTTTCTGTATACAAATGGCTTTGTCTTCAAACCAAACTTTGTTTCTTTCTCCCCACACAGTCCACCAAATGCAAGCTGAGACAATTTTACATCTCTCTTTCTGATTGGAGGGATTGGTATCACTGTTCCAGCATTTCAATACATCAGATACTCTTCCCGGCATAGTCCGGCTAATGCCCCTCAAGTTAATGAAAATCTTCCACAACTGGTCAGTCCAGCTGCAGTGAAGAAAGAGATAAGAGATTGTCTCTGCTTCCTTACCACAGAGAAAACACCTTGAGCAAAGATTGAAACCTCTTCTCATGAGTGTATCTTGTGTGAGTACAACTTCTCTGGCTAGCAGCCAAGAGAAGCATGCAACTTTGTGAGGGATCTTAACCCTCCAGAGCATCTTCCAAGGCCAGGTCCCACTCTGATTGTTTGAGGTTGTGAGTACTCTGTATGCTGCTTTCACTGTAAATTTGTTATCCTTATTCCTTAACCATATCAAGCAATCTGCGTCAGTTGATGTACCTTTGAACTGTTCTAAAGTTCCGAAAAAGCTTGCTAGTCTGTCAATTTCCCAATCATTTAAAGCTCTTCTGAAACTCAAATTCCACCCCTGTTCACCCCAAACCATTTCAATTGTTGAGTTTTGTTGTTGATTGAGAGAGTATATGTCTGGATAGAGTTGCTTTAAGGGGGCTTGTTCAATCCATTTATCATTCCATAGATCAACTTTCCTTCCATTACCAATACTGAACATGGTTTTTGTTAGCAATTTGGGCCACAAGTTCCTTATGGATTTCCAGAGACTAACTCCATAAGGACTATTGCTTACTTTGGTAGTCCATAAGTGACTTCAAAAAGGATCATCGATCTGATGTACAAGTATAATTTGTGTGAACTCGTCCAACCTTTTAAATCATTGCTAGGGCATGTGTTCATACAAGTAAATAGATATTTTGTTTGGGATCATGAACATTCCCCAGGTAATTGCACCATTAATATCTCCAAGAGATTCCTTTGTGAAGTGTGAACTGCTTATCTTTATTCATATTCTGCAGATGTTTAGGGATTGGGGATGGTAGGAATGACTCATGTGAGCATTAAAGAAATTGGTGTTTAGTTAATAACAGGTTAGTAATGTGTCAAAATGAGAGGAAGATAGATTCATTCTCATAACCAGTGCGTTGACTCAATCCTTGAGTGATCTGCTGAAAAAGTCTGAAATCAAGCTTTCCTGATCTGAGCTGGTAAGAAACCTTGTATCACCAAATGAACTATAAACAAGCAATACCTATTTGTTAGGTATGAAAATATCTGGGGAGTCAAATTATACATTGAATGCATCTACAGGTTTATAATCACTTGCTCTTTCCTTTTGTTGTGTTACTGTTACATTTATTGATATATTTTACTTTTTCGGAAATATTGTTATTTGGGTTTGAACCAATCTGGTATCAGTAGTTACTAGGTGTTGGTAATATTGAGGTATTGATAGATGTGTATTAAGGCATATAAATCCTCATTATGGGGTTAGGCATTAGTTGTCTACTTAAAATGGTTTTGCAGTTGGTCCAAAGGGTTGCCTAAGATGAATTTCTGTCACCCAAAAAAAAGTGGTAAAATGTTTTATTGATTATTAGACTTGGGGCCCGTTTGGCCATGTAAGATGTAGTCATGAAATGTGATGAAGTTGAAGTTTTGTTTGGACATGCAATTTGGATTTTTCAATTGTATTTTTTACCCATAAACATAAAAATTCCATAAGTTGTGAAAACTATCAAAATTACCCCAATCTTTATACAATCTTACCAAATTAGCAAAAATTCATAACAAAAGTATAATACACTAAGAGACAGTTTTTCTTAAAAAATACAACATTTATTGATTGAACTTTAGTTCAATAAAAAAGTAAAATTGAGCATGAGTTGTAGTGTACTGACTCTTTAATATAACATTGTGATAGTGTACAACCTAATACTTGCTTACCAACAAAAATAACATTTTTGTAAAGAAATACTAAAGAGATATGTGACAGAAATGAAATAGTTTTGTGTAAACAAATAATATTTACTAAAGAGACATGTGATGGAAATGATATCAACTATAATTTTGTTTATATATGCAATAAATGATTGCTAGATATAAAATTGTGTTTTTTTTACAAATATAAACTTGTGGGTCAATTTTTGTATTTGAAAAATGTGAAATCATGATATGAAATTCCCAAATCAAGCTTTCTGGAGAATTTGGATGAAATCGCATGTCCAAACGCTTATTTCATCTCATTATTTCAAATCACGGGATGAAATCACATGTCCAAATGCTAGTGTGTTAGGGAAGTACTTAAATATATGTTTGAAGTTTGGAAAGTGAAGTAGTTAGTTGAAAATATGTCCTCGTATTATAGTTTGAGTTAGAAATAGTTTTCAACTTGAAGAAAGAGATCATTCTTGGGATTAATTAACAAGGAAACAAAGTAGATCAAGTATTACGGATGAAGGGAGTAGCTTATCAGATGAAATTCTTCTGACCAAACATTTTTCATTTATTTTTCTATTTTTATGTTGCTCATGAACTTCCACTAGAGTTTTCTGCATGAACAAAATTTCACAGATGCTCTTTTTTCTTCTTCTTCTTTTTGTAGAGCATTGAATGAACGGCAGCGTGCTATAATGGAAGAATTTGCACAGGAGGAAGTTATTAATGGAGATTACATGGATGGAGAAGTAAATTTGTAAGTTTTCTTCTTTATTGTCTTTGAAGGCATGCCATGACTCTGATCCATCAGTAGTATTTGCTTACTCAGCTTTCTTTAAACTTTTTTGATAACTAATTTAAGAAGACTATAACTGGAAATTTTGTGCTATCTTTGATGCATGTGAATGTTCCCATGAATACTTGAGAAGTTCACCACAAGTACATACTGTTAAAAGTCAATTGAAATAATTTACAATAAGTTATTTTTCTAGCCAAAAAAAAAAAAGAAGAAGACCGGAGATAATGGGGTTAGCCTTCTCTCCAGTTATTATGCTATACCGTACATACGTGATCAAAATTATGCTGGCTTAGCGATTTCAGCTACTCATAGAACTTCACTAACTATATCAGTTGATTTCACCATTTATTTGGAGGTGTATTCTAATTTTTGGCAAGATTTTTGTGATCAGGGTTGATGTAATCCTTTTTCAGGTAGGCCAGACCCAGTAGTTGGTTAGCAAAATCTTGTATACAGCCTGAAAGCTATGTGTTTTTTATCTGTTTTCGGCTGTCCATTAAGTTTGTTGCATCACTTCCACTTATTTTTCTTTTTTGGATTCTATGGTGGTAGGTTTCGTAAATCATGTCCTTCCTGAACTCGGGTAGAATGCCTCATCCCTTTCTTGTTTTCATGTGACCCTTTTTCTTTTGGCATTATATTAAAATGTTTTTGTGTTTATTATTGGTGGAAAGAGAGTATTAGAACTTTGCTGCTTGTCAGAGTTTTATACAAATTTGATATTTGTTCTTTCAAGCTCTTCATTAGTCACTGGAACACGAGATAGTTTTTCCTTGTTTCTTTCTGAGGGGTTGGTTGGGGGTGGGGGTGAGGGTGTTCTCAAAGTTCAAGAAATTTCCACGTATGCTCTCTTATCATGAATGTTTATACTGTTTCTGTATGAGAACTGAAGCCATGGTAAACAATCGATATACAATTTACACAACCTACATCTTTATTTACTAGAGATTGGCTGCACAATATCATCTAGCTGGCATAATGCTTTAGTGTTTTCTCGCTTTGACCATCTCTATTTATATAGTCACCATTCTGAATGTGGTGAACATTCTGGAAATGGTTAACAGGCTTTACCAGCAGCTCTCTACTGGTTGAACTTACAGGTGGCAGCAGTTGCTTGAACGCATATCAAACCCAAAGTTTGTGGTTGAATTCTCACTCTTGATAGTGATCCTTCTGTTGTTAATCAAAACGCTGTGATTGCGGAGGCGTCAGCTGTCCTCGGCAGTTACAAGAATCCCTGATCCAGCTGCTTTCAACATCATACCTGCACAGAGTTTGCTAGTCTCCGGCCTCAAACTGATCTGGAGAGAACTAACTTCCTACAATGGAGTGAAACTCCCAAACGTCTACCGTCCTGGTAGCTATATCACATACACATGGTAGAACCATTTTCTACTGTTCACTTTTTGCATCGAGTTTAGATTATATACTACTAGCATTTAACATGCCTATATAGTTCTCAAAATAAAAAAGGAAGTGCCTATTTTATCCAAGGCCTTTTTATAAGAAAGTTGAGTTTCAGTATATGGTTAGAAGTGTTCCTGTATTTCTACATACAATAATTGTAGAGAATTCTCACAAGTCTCTTGAAATTTTGCATAATTCCAGTTGTAGTCTAAACATGTTCTATATGTATTTTTTGGGAACTGTGGAGAGGGAAAAGTTCATGGGATCCTATTCCCTTTGTTTGTTCGAAGAAATATAATTTTCTTTTTCTGGTTTCCATCTTTAATTGTGAGCAATAATTACTTAATAGCATTTGCGTTTGGAGCTTAGCACCTTATATATTCTCTATAAATAGGGAAAAGAGTCATTTATGGGGAAAAGTTTAATATTATCCTCCGTTATACTATGGATTCATATAATGTCCTTATGTTATAAAAGTTGCTCAAATTTATCCTATCGTTAACTCTATTCGTTTTATCCACATGATATGTCAAACAATTGATCTTAATATCCACCTTTTCCTCCTAGACATAAAAGATCCATGTGCTATGCACACATAAATATGATAGTCATTGGAATCAATTGATCCCTAATATATATGAAGTGTGCATATCTCTAGTTATGGAAATGGGTCAAAAGTATCTTTAAATTATTGTGAATGGAGCACTTGTCTCTCTATTATATTTTGGTATCAAAATTGTCTTTACCGTCTAAAAATTGGATCATACTTGTCCCTCTTTACTAAAAGAACTTTTGATTTGACAATTCAAAACGGGTGAAAATTATTTATACCTTATATTTTACTTTAAAAATCAAAGTTTCTTTTCAACTTTGAGAAATAATCATTTGTGAATTCGAGCTATTAAGAAAGCAAAGAGATAGAAACTTCCATGAAAAAGAAAAAAAAAAGTTCCAGCTCAAATAACCATGCAAAGCTAATAATATCGTGATTATAAATAATGATCGAATGTATATATCTCCAAGTGATGTACACTTGAGAGTCCAGTGGCGGACCTAGGATTTTCGTTCAGGGGGTTCGAAAAATAAAAGTATAAACGTGTATACACAAAACAAAATCTCAAGAAAGTCGTAGTATTTAGTTTTAGTGGCGGACCCTTGAATTTTTTTGGGTTTAAAACCACACTTTTAGCATGTTTTATAAAATAAAAAACTAAAAAAAACGGAACTGAAACCTTAAAAAAAAAAAAAAAAACTGAAACTGAAAAAGAAAAAAATAAAACGCTAATGCAGGGATTCGAACCCTCGACGTAAGGCTTAATTTTCAGGGAAAATGCCACTGGGCTATCTCTTTCTCCTTGTCATTGAGGGGGTTCAAAATATATATATCCACATAAATACAGAAAATTACCTTATATATACAGTGTAATTTTTTGCCGAGGGGGTTCGGGTGAACCCCCTGGAACCAACGTGGGTCCGCCCCTGCTTGAGACGGCTCGAAGCAACTCAAATTCGGTGAAAGTGGCCAATGATATCACATTTAATAATGAATCTTAATCATCATCAAGCTTCCTATATTTCGATATTATATTGAATTGTGTAACAAAATTATCTAAAAGTTAAAATTATTATTTTTTAAATACGTTTTTTTTTACTTTAATTATATCTTCGGTATTTAAATTGGACAAAATTTCATACATTAGGGACTAAACTGTGCCTTCAAAAACATATGATTTCCCCAAAACCCAAACAAGACACCAAAAGCAACAAGAACACTCTCAGAAGTGTAAGTAAGAAATCTCTGAAAATGCAATTCAAGGCAGCAGCTGGGTTCAATCTCTCAAGATTTCACAGGTAATTAACACCCTTTTCTCTCTTAATTCCATTTCTGTAGTTTGTACACTCTCATGGAAATCATTGTACATTCTTTTGGAAGCTCTTGGACATGGAGATTTGTGCTGTCACAATCATACTCTACAAACAAAGCGACGCTGATTAACGGCAGTTACTCCGGTGGGGGTGATTTAAAAAAACGAATTTTGAAGGTCGTTTCATCGGGTGTTAACCCGACGAGGAGTGTGCTTGAGAATTGGGTGGATGAAGGCCGTAGAGTTTGTCTAAACGAGCTTAGGGTGATTATACGGCAGCTCATGAAACGACGTCGATTTGGACCTGCTTTGGAGGTTTGTATTTGCCCATCAGTTTTTTTTTTTAATTAAACAAATTGAATTTGTTGAATTTTGTATCTTTGAGTGCTTGATTATGTGATTTAGTATGGTTCCTTAAGTTTTAAAATGTCAACATGATACTGTAATTTCCTTGAGCTTTTCTAATGCTGGTAAAAGCGTATTTTCGTTAGAAGAAAAAAATTAAGAATTTTCTTTTATGGTGCGTGTGATTACTTGATTAATATGGCTTTTGTCACACAATGGATGTGGTGCAGTGGATGGAGCTGCTCCTCCTCCTTAACCAGAGGTCTCAGTTTCGGACCCTGGTATGGAAAAATCCTTGGTAAAGAGTGTTACCCCGAATGGGCCCTACTGGTGAAAATTCAGATTAGTCGGGCTCCAATGATCGGACACCGGAAGGGAAATAAAAAAAAAAGAAGGGTTTTTTCTATAGTATTAGCACAATAGTAATAATTCCCTTGATTTTTTTTTATTTTGAATGCTCATAGAAATATCTTTTTTTTTGAAAAAATATTAGGAACTTCTTCTTCTGGGTTCTTGATTATATGCTGTAATAAGGTTATTTGAGACGATAGAATGAATCAATAGTTTCCTTTTTGAGATGCTGATAGGAATATCTTTTGTTCTGTTGTAAATTTGAGGGACAAAAGTTGGGAGCTTGATTTTTTTTTTTGTGGTTTATACTACTACTTTTGTTCTTCTTATGAAGGTAAATTATTATTGATGTGGTTGGAACCCTGAATACCAGGTGTGACATAAAGTGGAAAATCTTACAAAAAGACCTGAGTTTCTCGAAAGAGCATACCAAAAAAGAAACCGATCCACTAATCTGTAATCTACTTGTTTCCTTAAAATTTTGAACTGCTTGTACATTTATGTAATGCTAATATATCAGCTTATATACTTGATAGATGCGTACTGGCGATAATTTGATATTATCCATTAATTCCGTAAGCTTTATAATAATTGAGAAATTGGTAAAGTAAGGATTGACTTGCTCAACTTTTATTTTGGAGTATGAGGAGAAAAAAAGAAATGTGGTGGGTATTTTACACAAGGACTATGAAACCTTTTCTTCTGAAATATCTCCTCCTTTTGATCTGTTTGTGCATGTAACGGAGACAATAATGTATGTATTTCCTTCTCTGTTTATATTTATTTGCAGATACTTAACTGGATGGAAACTCAACATTGTTCTCAGATGTCACCTTATGATTATGCCAGGCGACAAGAATTAACTGTTAAAGAACACGGTAGAATAGAAGCTGAAAGATATTTTGAGAGTTTAACAAGCACTGTTTCGCTGAAAGCTGCTTCCCTCCCTCTTCTTCATTGTTATGTTGAAGAAAGGTCCACTGAGAAGGCTGAAGCTTTCATGCTAAAGATAAGCAAGTTGGGACTTGCTCTGAGCCCTCATCCGTTTAATGAGATGATGAAGCTTTATAAGGCCACATCTCAGTACCAGAAAGTACCATCAGTCATCCTGCAAATGAAACAAAACCGAATAACTTTAAACGTCCTCTCCTATAATCTCTGGATGGACGCATGTGGGGAGCTCTCTGGGGTTGAATCAGCAGAGATGGTATACAAAGAGATGCTGAGTAACCAAAATGTAGAAGTGGGATGGAGCTCTTTAGCTACATTAGCAAATATTTATAAGAAAGCAGGACAGACAGACAAGGCAGTTTTGGCCCTAAAAACTGCTGAAAAGAAAATATCCAACAGTAATCACTATCCTTACTTCTTTGTCATTACGCAGTATGCTTCTTTGAAGAACAAAGATGGAGTACATCGGGTCTGGGAAGCTTCTAAAGCAGTAAACTCCCCAATAACTTGTGCCAACTACATGTGTATCTTGTCGTCTTTGGTCAAGCTTGGTGACATGAGAGAGGCCGAGAGAACTTTTGTGGAATGGGAATCTCAATGCAGGACATATGACATTAGAGTCTCCAACATACTTCTCGGTGGATACATGAGAAATGGATCAGTCGAAAAAGCTGAATCGTTACATTATCGCACGTTGGAGAAAGGTGGATGTCCAAATTCTAAAACCTGGGAGATATTGGTGGAGGGATGGATAAGAAGTCAACAAATGGATAAAGCTATCGATGCCTTGAAAAGTGGTCTTGCTGCTCTAAAACATTATGAATGGAGGCCATCACCAAGTATTGTTGTCGCAATTTCAGAATATTTCGAAGAAACTAGAAATTTTGGGAAGGCTATGGAGTTTCTTACAACTCTTAGACATTTTGGTCCTGCTAATTTGCAAGTGTACAAGTCATTGCTTAGAATGCAAATCTCAAGAGAAGAAAGTCCACTGTACATCCTTGAAATGATGCAGAATGATGGAATTGACGTGGATGATGAGACCTCTGCCATCTATTCAGGCGTTTTGCATTGTTGAGAACTGAAAATCCATAGTGGTACTTTAATTGTGCTTTACATGGGCAGAAGATGGGTTAGAATGTCGAGCATGTTGAACAATTTTTTGTCACTTGGTGCTAACTCTGAGTCTACGGCTTGAAATATGAAGAGCACAGTGGATGTGATTTCTTGGGACTGCATCCTGCAGCGACTAGTAAGTTTTTGTTTGATTAATCTACTCTCTTTTCTCATGATTCCCTTTGCACTTGGAAGTTGCAATATCAGTAACTCGGTGTAAGATTATGGCTTTTGCATTTTCTATTATCTAGCCAGAGTGTAGAGTTATTCTACTAACTGGTTTTCATGATACTTGAGACTTTCGGCATTTGACATTCACGTATGAAATTCCAAAAAAGATATCTGAATATCTTACCAAAGGCAAACAGTCTGCCAGCCAGGACCAAAGTCTTTATTATGATAGATGATTTTCCTGCTTATGCATAGTCCAGGTTTAAGATGAAGATGCAGCTTTATCAAATATACTGCTCTTAAACTACTCTGTGCACCATCTGAGCCTCTATGTCCACTGTAAGATATAAGCATTGGTGGACATCTCAACTTTTTTGAATATATCTGATTCAACAAGTATCGTCTGCCAAAAAAAAATTCAACCTTGAGATGTATTCTTATTATTTACACTTTTAGCTTGATTCACCCTAGCAAGCTTCTTTAGTGTCTCTGTTCAGTCTCTCCCTTCCATATGAAGAATAATAGAGTTTTATTATTTACAACAGGATGATGAAGCTTCAGTAAAAGCATGTCTTTTTTACATTCTCTGATGCATTACTGAACTTTCATGCACATCGTAGTTCTATTATGATATTTCTTTCAATTTGAGGCTTTTTTGGCGAATTGTCCAAAGAAAATAGCTCCCAAATTTTTTGTGACACTGTATGTTCTTGATGCCTACCAAACTAATATGGAATCGTGTCATGATAGAGATGATATGGATGAGTTACTTGGTTCTTTATAGAGATGATTGGTAGTACTAAGGGTGATTTTGAACAAATAGGTGTAAGATCACTTATGGATGCAAGCTGAATGTCTATTTTAATCTGTATAGCCTTACTAATGGATGAGGGTTGCTTCCTCATGAATGGTCGATTATATTATGGTTCAAAGTCTCTGGTCCTTTGCAGCTTACATTAATGTGCCAATGCTGGGTTTCTTTTAACATTCACAGCCCTTTTCCCTCCTCCCCTTAAACTAGAATGAGATTCTCTACTTGCAGAAAGTTGAAGGAACTCGCATCCTTAAAAAGTAACTCAAATGTTGCATGGCATATTGACAGTCAGGCACTTGTCCTTTATCAAGGTGCAATGTTCCTTAAATTTAAATAGTTGAAGTTTCTCTAATTTTACAGAAAATGACTTATATGATATCATGATCATAGATGCTTATGCCCTTATTTCCCCACAATTGTATTTGATAGGCAAAACCGCAAAATCTTACGTGTCATCAAACTCATCAAAAAGATTACATGTCATATAATCATATTTAGTAAAATCTTCCTACATGGGAACAGATTTTAGATTTCAAGATGATGCTGAAGCAACCAACATCTTGTGAAATCCTTTGTTATGCTCTAACAATTTGTCTTTGGGCGGTGTACACTCTTTCAGAATGGGAGCAGCTTCGAGGACATTCTGAAACCATGAAACAAGTGAAGGCATTTCCTCAGCATCAATAAGTTTGATATCCACAACCTCCTCAACAATCTGAGCCCAGCAGATGATCCAAGCAGATGCAACATCCATGAAGCCAATTTTCGTATCTCCAAAAAAGTGTTTCTTGCCTAGTTCACCCTCTAAAATTTTCAAGTTCTCACGAGCTTCTTTTGCTATCTTCTGCTGCTCCTCTCCGACCTTGACGAAAGTACCAAATATTCCTGGCACACACTGTAAAGAAAGAAGAGTGAATGATCCAGTGATTTGCTGCAAGATGATAAACAAGTAACAGGAATGGATTCTTTCATATATGAACATTGGTTATTACCTTGTCATCAACAAATTTTGCCCAAAAACGGACCTTGGCTCTTTCATAAGGATCTTCAGGGAGGAGGGGATTGTGCTTCCATGTCTCTTCAATGTATTCAAGTATGACTAGTGATTCTGCAATAGGTTTCCCATTATGAACCAAAACTGGAATCTTCTTATGAACTGGATTGTACTGCAAGAGCAAAGGACTTTTGTTTGGGAGATCTTCTTCTTGGTAGTCATATTCAATCCCTTTCAGTTTCAGTGCCCAATGAATCCTCAGAGCAGAAGGGCTTGCCCAGTTTCCAAGCAATTTCACTTTCTCTCCTGTCATTGCTGATTCTTGCTATGTAGAGGGTACTCAATCTCTCATGTTATATAGAGGTACAATTCTTGCTGTGTAGGCCAAAATGGGCTTAAGGCTGCTGCCAAATGTTAGAATATTACAAGTCTTGAGATAATTAAGTGTTTAATAATGAATGTTTAGTTGTTTACCACTAATTTTCTTAGAAGGTATTTTAGTACTTCCGTGTCAAGATAAACTATCAAGACGACTTATTCTTTTGACTTTTCAATGCTAGTTGACGTTCCTTTCTCTTAATTCATTATTCATATCATCGGAAAATGACAGTTTCTGTAAATCTCACATAGTTTTGTGATTATTCATTCTGCCGCACGTTCTATTTATTTTATCTTCAGTATATGTCCAAAGAAAACACAATAGTGTTTTCATTTCACTAATTAATAAGATATGTCACTATCTATCACTCCTTCCATTTCAATTTGTTTGTCTAGTTTAGGTAGAATGTATCAAAATACTATTGTCTTATGGTCTTAAACATGTAATGTGGAAAGCTAGAATTAGAAGTTAGAAAAAAGAAAAAGACATTCTTTTTTAAACGGACTAAAAAAAAGGCAAACAAAGCGGACCAGATGTTTTCAGACAAGCATAAATGAGAGGTTTATGTAAACAAATTTATGTAAATGAGAGGTTTATGAAAACAAATTCCCAAATCAAGCTTTCTGGAGAATTTGGATGAAATCGCATGTCCAAACGCTTATTTCATCTCATTATTTCAAATCACGGGATGAAATCACATGTCCAAATGCTAGTGTGTTAGGGAAGTACTTAAACATATGTTTGAAGTGTGGAAAGTGAAGTAGTTAGTTGAAAATATGTCCTCGTATTATAGTTTGAGTTAGAAATAGTTTTCAACTTGAAGAAAGAGATCATTCTTGGGATAAATTAACAAGGAAACAAAGTATTACGGATGAAGGGAGTAGCTTATCAGATGAAATTCTTCTGACCAAACATTTTTTATTTATTTTTCTATTCTTATGTTGCTCATGAATTTCCACTAGAGCTTGCTGCATGAACAAAATTTCACAGATGCTCTTTTTTCTTCTTCTTCTTTTTGTAGAGCATTGAATGAATGGCAGCGTGCTATAATGGAAGAATTTGCACAGGAGGAAGTTATTAATGGAGATTACATGGATGGAGAAGTAAATTTGTAAGTTTTCTTCTTTATTGTCTTTGAAGGCATGACATGACTCTGACTCTGATCCATCAGTAGTATTTGCTTACTCAGCTTTCTTTAAACTTTTTTGATAACTAATTTAAGAAGACTATAACTGGAAATTTTGTGCTATCTTTGATGCATGTGAATGTTCCCATGAATACTTGAGAAGTTCACCACAAGTACATACTGTTAAAAGTCAATTGAAATAATTTACAATAAGTTACAAAAATTGTAGAGAATTACTGATAAGTCTCTGAAATTTTGCATAGTTCCAGTTGTACTCTTAAACATTTCTATATGTTTTTTGGGGACTGAAAAATATAATTTTCTTTTTCCGCTTTTCTCTGTAATTGTGAGCAATAATTAATTAATTGCATTTATTGAAAAAGGTTTAATATTATCCTTCCTTCGTTGTACTATGGGTTCATATATGCCCTAAAGTTATAAAAGTTGCTCATCCATTTTGGCCACATGGTATGTCAAAAATGTGCTATGCACACAAAAATGTGACATGTAGGAAAACGTGTGAAATTTCAGCATTAGTAAATAAGTAATAGTATGATGTTTTTGTAAGGACGGGAATATAAACAATCGTGAATCGACCTATGTATGGAAGGCAAAAAAATATACTTTTATATAGTCAGAGGAAAGTAAAATACAAATTCAGGGATAATATCATGTTATCATGATGAACGCGCAATTGTATTCTATTTTCAAGATAAAGGTAGTCGTTTGCAAAACAATGCTCAACATTTTGAAGTCAGGGTGTACCTAAGCTTAGGGTAGGTTAATTGTTGATTTGGATCGCGCTTACTATTTCATTTGAAAATGATGATTAAAATAAAAATAATTAAATTGCAAAATACACTTGATATTGTATTAGAAGAACCATTTATCTAAATCAAACATTCGTTTTATTAAAATATTCTTTTTGATTATAAACGATGATATCCTTTGCCTGTTTTGAGATGATATTGAATTATGTAACAAAACTATTTAAAAGTTAAATGTTTGTTTTAAAAAAAATGTTTTTATTTACTTTAATTATATCTTTAGGGGTTTAAATAGGACAAAATTTCATACATTAGGGACTAAACTGTACCGTCAAAAACATATGATTCTCCAAAACTCAAACAAGACACCAAAAGCAACAAGAACACACACTCTCAGAAGTGTAAGTAAGAAATCTCCGAAAATGCAATTCAAGGTACCAGTTGGGTTCAATCTTTCAAGATTTCACAGGTAATTAACACCCTTTTCTCTCTTTATTCCAATTCTGT
>NW_026022521.1:8743-17470 GCF_019186545.1 Solanum stenotomum | reverse complement strand
GCGTCTTCTCCACCTCTACCCACCCTAACCCCAACCCCTTCCCCACCCACATCATCTTCTCGAATAGAATAACAAACTCACACATACCACTACTCAAATCTAATTTGAGATTATTCATGAATTCATGACTTTCCATTTTTCTTCTTCTTTACGATAGCAGGGGTCTTCACATTGTCTTATTTTAATTTTTATTATATCATTATATTATAAGTCCATGGGTTCAAATTCATTTTTTTTGTTTGTAGCATTATCAAATTTAATTCTCCATAAAAGGAGTTTAAGTTTTGGGAGATGATGGCTGAAAAATGAGGAAGAAGATGAGAAAAAATAAAATAAAAACGATTCAATAAACCTTTCACGCGCTGGTAATGAGTGTATTACACTCTCTATGACATGTCAGCAAAAAGTGTCAAAATGACATAGCGGGATATGACATAAGGTGTCTAAAATGAACAAAGCTGAGTTGAGGTGTCTAAGTGAAAATTGGTGCCAACTTAAGGGGGCCACCGATGGGTTCCCCAAAAAGAAATAAGGCTAGAGATATAATTTATTATCAAATGACAGAAAAGATGAAAAACATAATAAGGATTCTTTAAATTTCTTTATGGACAAATTGAATTCGTAGAATTAAATTTTATTAAAGTAAAAAAAGAAAAGAATAAAAGGGTAATGATATATAATAAAAGAGAAAGAAGAAATTGAACCCTAAAAGAGACATGAAAGAGGGAAAAGGGGTGGGGATCAAGGGTTAATAAAATTATACGAGAGAATAAATTGATAATTGGGTTAATTTGAGTAGTAAAAATGTAAGATGACCGAATGGTTATTCTCTCAATCTTCCCAAGTATATAAACAACAAAAGAAAGAAATTAGATTGATGTTTTTATTTTTTATATGAATAAACAATACATTCTTTGGCCTGATTTATTTTTAATATGAATAAACAAGTAAAAAAAAATCTTTCAATAAAGGGTGGATATGAGAAATTAGCATTATTGTCCAGTAACAGGAGCGTATGCTTTATATTGTTTAAACTTTGGGGTATATTATAAGTTGAGGTATTTCGATATATATATTGAATATTGAAGTATTTACTTGTTAGCTAAAATGAAATTCAAATATTTGTTTATGTATTATGTCTTAAGAATTCTTTGCATTCTTTAGAAATATTTTATACTTGTACAACATACTCTTTTTGTTCATTTCATTTCTCAACTTCTTATAACTGTGGCATGAAGAGAGTGATGTGGTATAAAAATTATTTGAAGACTACTATTTATTGTTCAAGATGTAACTTTGTATTTTGATATAAAAGATTAAAAATAATTCTAATGAGACTTTTTGGTGCCTAAGATTTGAAAAAATATGTGCATCTGATAGAAGATGGAGAAAATGACATAAATAGTCCCTCAACTATATGAGTAGGTCTAAAATGGTTCATGAACTATACACTTAACGAATTTAGTCCTTCAACTATTCAAAAACTTGTCAGTTTTTGTCCCTTAACTATACACTTATCGATTTTAGTCCTTTAACTATAAACTTACCGATTTTAGTCCTTTAAGTATTCAAAATCTTATCAAGTTTGGTCTTTGTCCATTTTTTTTAATACAAATAGCTTAGGTTTATATTAACAGAATCTATGCCTCGAGAAATTAAATCCTTTAGCAACTTTTTATGTTGGTTCTCTCTCCGTTACTTTTTCTTCAAATTAACCTTGCACGAAGAACCTTAACCTCAACGATTTAAAATAAAATTCCGAGGAAAGAAAATATAAGTCATAATTTTATTCAACTGAGGATAAAATGAAGCATATTATTGTTACTACTGACTTGAATATGTTAAACTTTATTATTAAAAGAAAAAGTTATTATCCGTTAAATTCAAAGTTTGTACTCCAACGATTTCATTTAACGGAATTTGTTTAAGTTTTCAGAAATGGTAATTTATAAAATGGTAGATTTGCAATTTTTTAAACTTTTTTTTTAAATAGATCAATTTTATTATTCTATTCATTTTATTTTACGTAAAGAAATTTGAGTAAATTAAATAAATTCGCATTGATTAGCATGATGCATGATAAGTTTCTCGAACAAAAACTATCAAAGTTTAGGATGGTGCGTATTAAAAACCAAAGCTATTTGTATTAAAAAAATGGACAAAGACCAAACTTGATAAGTTTGTGAATACTTAAAGGACTAAAATTGGTAAATTTATAGTTAAGGGACTAAAACCGGTAAGTGTATAGTTAAGGGACCAATGCTGACAAATTTTTGAATAGTTAAAGGACTAAATCCGTTAAGTGTATAGTTCAGGGACCATTTTAGACCTACTCCTATAGTTAAGGGACTATTTATGTCATTTAACTCAGAAGATGTATGCCCATCAAAATTCAAAGCAATATCGGAATAGGTGATTTCTTTTTTTTTCTTATTAAAGATCAAGTGTTTGAGCTTTAAAAATAAAAGAAATGCTTTTTTTTTTCTTAAATGAATCATATATATATTGTGAATCTAAATTAATTAGGTTAGTAAATTTTGATAAATCAAATGAGTTAGATATTTGAAGATGTCTGTTGTTCTATCATTTTTCGAGGACAAATCTAGTTTGAAGTTCTCAAATAACTAAGAATTTAGCTTGAACATAACAAATATGAATAAATATTTGAGAAGATTACAGTCTAATGCCTTTGAATCATCTTAGATAAAAAAAAATATGTACACTATCTTTGTATACTTTAGTGTAAACATATAATATATACATACTATACATAGCATATACAACCAAAGTAAATAGATAATGTATACTTCGGTCATGTTTGTAAAACTAGATGGACGAATGTTATATTTATGCAAGTGAAAACTTTTGGGCCACATTTGTAATGCGTTTTTTTTACAATTATAAAAATAGGACACTTTAAAAGTGTGGCCATATATGTAATTAGTTGTTGTCAATTATATCATATTGTAACAACACTTATAAAGTGTAGCTTATACCATTAAAGAGTACACTTTACAAGTGTTGCCAATATTATCGAAGCTAAAATTAAAAACTTTGGGCTACGCTTTAAAAGCGTCCCCAAAAGTATTTTAGGCAACACTTTAAAAGCATTGTCCAGAATTAGTGTGGTCGTAGGCCTAAAATATTTAGTGAATACATCATGTTAACTTTATATATTGAAACATTACATATTGTTGTATATATTACGAAAAAAATAATTATTCTATCATTAAAATTATTTTCCTCAAGTACTCGAGGTTATGGAATATACCCTCTGATCTTAGGATAGAACGAGTTACTTCATTTGAATAGTGGTACATCATATTCCACTAAGCTTCGAATTCACTCAACGATAATAAATCACACAAAATTTTAAAATGCAATAAGAAGAGTAGAAGAGTAAAAAAAATTGCGGTTGAAAAATGAGAGAAAACTCCTTTATTTATAGTCAACAAATGGTGGTATGAAAAAGGGCTTTTTGTGTTTTCTTTGAATAGTCATGACCTTTTCGAGAAGTCATAACTCTTTAGAAAAGTCACAACTATTTGGAAAGTCACAACTCATAAAAAAATCACAACCCTTTGAAAAAAGTCACAACTATTTGGAAAGTCACAACTCGTCGAAAAATCACAACCCTTTGAAAAAAGTCACAACTCATCAAAAAAGTCACAACATAAGTTAGGGATATTATAATAATTTAACAGTCAAGTTAGGAGTTCATGTTTTTAAGGTAATATAGATATAGATATAGATATAGAATATATATGATCTATGATAAATTTCATATATCTATTTATTTGTATCTAGTAATAATTTGATGTATCAAATATGAGTTTTTAGCTAAAATCATCTGAACTATGACTTAAACCTAAAGTACATCCTTGTGTCATATAAGTGAACAAAAAACATCCTTGCACTATCCAAAAAATTGCAAAATTCATCCAATGTCTACTTTTTTAAAAAAAGAAACTCACAGCACCAACAAAAAAATATGTCAAGTCGAATGAACATGTGTATACATGGTTAAGTTGGTCAAGTTGGACGATTTTTCTAGTTTCTAGAAATTGAGTGTTTAAATCATGTTCATACCAAATATATTCAAATTCTAGATATTGTTTGCAAATTTCAAATAAAGTTTTTTTTTTATATCATAACCAAACATCCACTTAATTTTTCTACAATTTCAGTATTTCTATACATTATATAAAATGAGTTGGGAAATATGTAGAATCTATATGGAGGAGTTGTAGTTTAGTAGAAGCGGACAAATCAATTTTGATGAAGGCTGAACTACACAAGTGAAACTTGAGGAGATTTTGAGCTTTTAATTCAATTTTTTATAATTTTTTTGCGACTATTGACATGAAGCTTTTCGAGATAATTGAGATGGGGGAACGTGAAGTCAATAAGGTTGTCACAATTTCTCAAAGTTAATTGAACAAGGTAAGGACATTTGGGTATCAACTTGGGGAAGGTACGGGAAAAAATGCAAACAGTATGAAAATATAGCTCTACATTAAATTCTCGAATAACATTCATGTTGCAATTTCCTTTTACATGGAGAACGGTTAAAAATTTGGAATCTAAAATTTCGAAAGATGCACAATACCTAAAATTAGGTGGTATGAACAAATAGAGCTCTTTGAAACTGATTTTGTTTGTATTGAAATAGTATAAGAAAGTTAGAAGGATCAATTAGTTAGTTACAGTATGTTAGTTAGTTACGGGAAATTGACAGTTGTACACCACTAGTTATACCAAAAGTGGAAAGTCACAAAGTTAAAATACTATTTTACCTCTTTTCTAATTTTAATGTTACAAAATATCTTATAAGTTAAATATTAATTTGGATTCCTAATTTATTTCTAATTTGGATTCCTAACTTATCAATCATATAAATGTTTCCACGTATTTAAAATAGAAAAGGGTCAAATATACTCATGTACTAATAAAAATAGTTGATATATTTTTTTTGGTTATAGTTCAATCCAAATATACCTCTTCCGTTATACTTTGCTATAGATATACACCTAATTTTAACAGGACACATGTCAGCTTAGGAATAAAATAACCCACTCCAAATTTAAATAATCAAATACCTTTAGAAACGCACTCAATTTTGGCACGTACAATACATCATATGCTCGCTATGATGACTTAACTGTTTTATTAGAGCTACGAATGGTTATAGTGTTTGTTGGTTAAAGGACCACAATGATAAATATAAACTGCATTCCCAGTGGTGGTGGACAGCGGGCAACGACTATTGTGTGATGGTGTGGCACCCACAACTTTACTCTCGATCGGTACAGGGTTGTGGTCTTCCTCTGGATTTTTACTTACTAGCGATGCATGGGGCAGATGTTGTGCTTGGTGTTTCATGGTTGTCTATGTTGGGTCGGGAGAAAATGGTAGCGAATATGCTTAAAGAGGGAATTATTCAGGCGACCACGTGTCCATTTTCTTTGCCAGTATATCTGGTTCGAAAGAAATATGGTACGTGCGTGGCGATTCTGAGTGGACTATAGAGCCCTGAATGCAATCACTGTGAGAAGCAGATTTCCATATTCCAACCATTACATGGTGCTGTTTATTTTTTTAAGCTCGACTTGTTGTCAGGCTATCATCAGATTCGGGTAAGATCCGAGGCTGTTTTTCGTACACATGATGGGCATTACGAATTTTTAGTTATGCCATTTGGATTGTCCAATGCTCCTTTGACATTCCAGGCCACTATGAATAAGGTTTTCGACCGTACCTCCACCACTTTGTATTGGTCTTTTTCGATGACTTTTTGGTGTACAGCTTAAACTGGACAGATCACATTAAGCACTTACAGTCGGTGCGACAACACCAACTTGTAGCAAAGAGAGCCAAATGCCTATTCGGGAAGACCTCGATAGAGTATCCTGGGCATGTGATATCAATCCAAGTAAAATTAAGGCCATCCAGCAGTGGCCTCCGCCTAAGAATATAAAGGAAATACACAGTTTTCTTGGCCTGGCAGGCTATTATCATCGCTTTATCCACCATTATGCAGCAATAGCAGGGCCTCTCACAGATTTTCTACGAAAATATGCGTTTGTATGGGATGTTACAGCCCTCATTGTATTCGAGACATTGAAAGATAAGCTTAGTTCTATGAGGTACTTGGCATTGCCGAATTTCTCTCAAGAATTTCAGCTTGAAACTGATGCCTCTGGTCGAGGCATAGGAGCCGTGTTGTCCCAAATAGGGCATGTAGTAGCCTATTTCAGCCAAAATTAAAGTACTCGGATGCAGGGAGCCTCCAACTATCGTAGAGAGATGTTCACCATCACTCAAGCAGTGAGTAAGTGGCGTCAATATCAATTGGGGCGTAAGTTTACTATCTATACTGACTAGCAATCCCTGAAGAACTTAACCAATCAGGCTATTCAACGCCGGAGCAGCAAAAATGGCATAGTAAGCCTGTTGGCTACGATTTTCAGATCATGTATCTCCCGGGCAAATTGAACCAGGCTGCTGATGCACTCTCTCGCACTACTGAGGGGGTCTTAATGGCATTTTCTTCTAGGATTTGTAATCTGGAACATGAACTAAGAGCACTCCTCTTTCCGTGCTGCTGGTAAGAGGTCTACTAGTTTGGTTGGACTTCAACACAGATCTGTCATCTGCCCAACCAGTAATACTTGGCTTCCGAATCCAGAGCACAGCTTATAATAAGGTCAACCACAAATACTTGCAAAAGTGATAAAACATAATCAACCAACTATTATAGCATTCGATTCAACAATACACATACCATCCACATCACTTTCATCTACAAAAACTGAAATGTTCTCAAACAGTAGAAAACTTGGAAGAAAGCAATCACATTACATATAGAGTTGTGAATGGAAAGTAAATTCCACCATCATTGACTTCTTCCTTACATCAAGAGACCATTTCACACACAATATCAAAACGTAATCAACCAACTATTATAGCATTCAATTAGACAATATAGTACCATCCACATCACTTGCAACTACATAAACTGAAATGTTCTCAAGCAGTAGTTAAACTTGGAAGAAGAATAACCATCCACATGGTGTCATAACACTAATACAGTTCAGTTCATATATCAAAAGTAAGATGCTGAAATCTTGAACAGAGTTCAAACTAAAGCTCAGGTGCCCATTCCTATCCTCTCGCGACACTCCTCTTTCCATTCAACGTTTCTTCTTGCCAAATATGCTAAACTCCGGCACCTGCAAATTAGTTCGGGAGAAACAAAACACAGTTAAGTTAGTTATTCAGCACAAGTGTGTTTCTTGCAAGAAAAAAAACAGAGCAGCATGTGACCATCATTCAGTGCTTTACCATTCCTTTTGGATTGCATGAAAGGACTTCTTCAAAACGGTCAGGGATTCTTCTAGCAACATTGATGTAAAAGGTTTCAATAGAAGTACCAATGGTGAGATTTAAGACTTTAACCGTCATGAAATACTGTTCGTATCCTCCTATCATACAATTCGCTTTCTCAATCTTCAAAACCTTATACTTGAAAACCTGCAAGGAGGGATAGTAGGAGTGAGGGAGAGTTAAAATATCACAAAATGTAAAGCTGGAAAGGGGGCATACATACATTGTGCTCTTTCTCATTGTATTCTTGAATGGCACGGTTAGCTAGTTTCATCATTATCCCAAAGTCAACGTCATCCTTGACATTCAAAATTGGTTCTATTTGAACTTCCACACCGGGAAAATCATAAAAGTCGAAACCCTGTCAATTCAAACAAGCAAGCAGAGACAACACAATATCAAAACTGGAAGAAACAATATCAAAGAGAATTCCAATGGATGGGCATAAGATACACGAGAATTATAATAGACGTGCCTGCAAGAGGAACACTCAATAATATGAAATTCAACAAATAAGAACATTCAAAAGTTTGAATTAATTATAATTGTTAACCTAAAACTAGAATCCGACGAAAACGATTGAATACAAACAAAACAAAAAGAGGGCTGCAATCAAATTGGCAATGAAGGTAGCACAAAACAACAACAATTTAAGACTTTCTAGCAAAAAAAAATGCTTCCTCCCATTGTGATTTACAACTAGCCTATGTTGCTCGGACTCTTCAAAAATGCCAACGGGTGCGTGTCGGATTCGCCAAAATTAGTGTATTTTTGAAGAATCCGAGACGGGTGCGGCATCAAAAGTGAAGAGTCCGCGCAACTAAGCAACTAGCATTATTTTTCTCATGGAGGAGCTTCTCACTCCAATGAACTGTTGCTCGACTAGTTCACCACCATTGCTCCACCCACTAACAGCAAACCAAACTCCGAACTCGCGAGCCAACCTATCGGCTCCTTTCTCCGACCAGAACACCACCTAAAACCCGCCTGAAAACAACCAACAACACTCCATTTCCGGCGAAACACCAAATAACCCCAAATCCACCAGCGAAATCAGACCTAAAATCCCCCATTTTTTTCATTTTTCCTATTTCAAATATAGGAAGCAATATGAATGAAAGCAGCATAAATTGAAAAGGGAAAAGGAAACAAACATAGGATTCATGGATTTGTTGATAGTATTTGATGCGAATTTCATCGATATACGGACGGTGCTCCTTCAAAGTACCAATTGCATAGCCGAGGTGAAGGTTCTCCTCGTCGTCGGGATGGAGAGGGGGCCTATTGCATAACTCGCAACCTTGTGGCGATGGCTCTACATCAAAAGCACAAAAACATCCC